>NC_084852.1:42186798-42486798 GCF_951802175.1 Populus nigra | reverse complement strand
TAGTAACATTGCCTGTAAATAGTCATGGTAGCAAACTTGACCTGGATATCTTCTTCCAAGGCTCTTAGGCCTATCTCACACTCCCTTATATATTCCTGACCCTGCTGTATTTACATACTGTTTGCGATAGAGAATATGGAGTCATTGGTTGGCAAAATACATTATTACATTAATTATGTTGATGATTTAGGTATTTCCTTCCACTTCAGATTTGGCTCAATATTCAACTTGGCTCGGCTTGTCCTGGATGATTACAGGGGTGGATATGAGAACGGATCCTGGTGGCAACGCCTTTTCAATGGCTACAGTATTACAACTTGGATGGTTGTTTTGAATCTTGGATCCACTGGCTTGCTGGTTTCATGGTTGATGAAGTATGCTGACAATATCGTGAAGGTAAATTCTCTTTTTATGGCTTCCTCGTCATATATCTTTCAGAGGATGCACACAATCATGAAAATATCCATCGATGCTGTGCGTCTCATAGATGCAGATGATGAGAATTCCATTGACTTAACTATGAAAAGATTTATAGAAACCAGAATGCTCCCTTGATTTTTCATTTTCATACTTCAGTATTGTTCTATAATATATCCCCTTCTTTTCAAGCTAGAGAGGGCAAGGGAGGACTCAGACCCAGGATCTCGATGGATCCCGGCAGGGGTGCTTGCCACTAAGCTACCCTTATGTGTCATCATTCTATAATACCTATTTGTTCACGAATCTGCCTGAAACCATGATGGAAAAGGGCTTCATGAGAACTTTATTTTTTCAGCTTTACACGCAACTAAACAAGCCATTTCCTTGTTATATACAGGATGCTCCAGCTTTATTCATTGTAGTTTTCCATTTACACCTCAAAGTTTGCTATAGTCATGCTCATAAGACTGCTGATAAAATACAAGGCTCCAGTTTTCTGACAAAATGACTTTACCTGCCACCATAATTCATGGGCTATGGAATACACAACAGGAGTTTCCTTATGGGACACACCAAGTGTTATAGGATGTATGGAAGTCTCAAGTGTCCTTTTACTTGTAATTTCGGTCCTTTAGGCTCAAATGCCTTTATTACAATATCTTGTTCCATGCCTCCCTCTCTCAGGTGTATGCCACATCAATGGCAATGCTGCTAACAATGGTTTGGTCTGTGTACCTCTTTAGCTTCAAGCCTACTTTGCAGGTATTCATGCACTCACTGGTCATCAAATAATAGAATCCTTTCTGCACATACGCTGGTTGATTTTGATACCATCGATAAACTTGTTTCATTTTCCGTGTCTTGCTGCAGCTTTTCTTGGGTATTATCATCTGTATGATGTCACTGCACATGTATTTTGCCCCACCAAACATGCTTTTGGATTTGCCCACACAAGTCAGAGCCGCTCCCGAGAGCCTGAAAGAAGTAACGGTTGAACGAAGAACAGATTCCTGATCTTTCTTGCACATCTGGATACGATTAGTCACTGCCAATTTCTTATTGAAAGTGGCATTAAAGCAATGGTTTCTGCACAGCACGCATGAAGAGGCCTAATATCCTTGAATCAGAACCAATTCTACAAGCAACTGGATTCTTCTCCACTATTAGCAAATGCTATATAAGCCATCTATTGAGATTTTGGCTCTAGTTTCGAAAGAAAACGGTGCACCTGCTTATCCACACTGTCAATTTAGTCTAACTATTGGAGTTACCAGCTGAATATGCACAACGTTCCAAGTAGAATTATGAGCCATCCTCAGTGATAAGATTCTTGTAATGTAATTCCTCTCATGTCCATTTTTCAACTGATCGCTATCATCTACAAGTTTAATTGTACTCTCCGATGCAATCAAGGAATGAGATATTTGTCGGCTCTTTTGTTCAGATTTTCCACTTCAAATTCATGAAATTACTTTGGGTTGGATGAACGTTGAGTCTTCTAGTTTCTGATCTTGACAGCATATAGACGAGATGCCGAGTCCGATGACAAGAATTGAGCAGAAGAATAAAGAGGGTAGCCTGAAGAGCTTGCAATCAATTCCTTCAATTCAAAGTCAGGCCAGTCTGTTCAATCGAGTACGCCTGGCGAAGAAAGGACGGCTCATCAGCAAGAGAGTCGGAACAAAGACTAGCATAAGCAAGGCACAATCGAATCTGCTCATCTCGACGTGAAAATGAGAATCTTTGTATTGTACAAAGGAGTCTCGCATGGAGAAATAATTTCGACACTTAACATGCAGGTGACAAGGTCGAGTTAAGCGGCATTGGGTTGCAATCAATGTTAGGCATGTTTTGAGATGGGCTTTTTTTCAAGCCCTTGAGTTAAAGACACTTGAAGTTGACATGGTTGCTGAAAGACACTTGAAGAGTTGGCATACATCATGGTTCCAGGACTTGGAGAAAATCGTGAAATATTATAGAATTTCAAATATGAGGAATCCAAATATTCTAAAAGGTATAATAAACATAAAAGCTTGGATGATTTGTTGTTCTCTAGGCGATGTAAAATAATGGCCTGCTGAAGTTATAAAAACTCGAAAGAAGGGTGGATATATAGATAGACACCAAATGTGATGTTGAGTTCATTGGTTGATGTAAGCAGCAGGGGCAGGTCTCTTGACATTTTGGTGCATTTAATAATAATGTTTATCAAAACCTTTTTACCTGTCGATTTAAGAATATTGCTGACATAAAAGCAGACCCCATTGATTCCTCTAAATTGTTGAAAAACTGTCAATCCTACTCCCATCTCGTCAAAAAGGTAAAAAGATCAAATAAAATGTATTAGCTGACCATCAGAGTTCATGGAGAATAAATTCTTTCTTGTGAGGCCAGCTGGAAAATAAAGAAAATATAGGATTGAAAGGTTCCGAACAATGACTTGGAGCAGGTATCTTATTATTTCAAACAAATCTAGGAGTCTGAATTTTAGGAGTTTCTATGCAGTCCTGCTGCTCATCCGAGGATTACAACATTGAATGCAAAGGCCTGACAGACAATTCATGTTCATATTCCTTGCCATACTCAATCAGAGTTTGGGAGAGAGAGGCGTGAGAAAGAATGCCAAATTCTTTTCTTTCTTTAATTGTTTGATATTTTGAGTCATAGTTAGTAAATTACTCTACCTTTTGATTTGATGAAGTTTACTTTTTTTATGGTTTAATATTTGTCCATTAAGGTTATCATTAACATTCTTTTATGCTTTAAAAATTAAAAAAAAAAACAAAAAAAAGAACCCATTTGACGTTTTTATCTATTATTTATTTTAATTTTTTTCTTATCAACCTCTTTTATTATTAATAGTCAGCATCTATTTTTTTTTTGTTAATTGTGAGTTTTTGCTTGTGATATTGTATTTGATTAATTATTTATATTAAAAAATAAAATTAACTTTATATTTGTATTGTGATTTTAATTTAATTTTAAAATTAATGTTGTATGTATTTGCGTCGTGATCATTTAGTGTCCAACCTTAATTATACAATTACCATGTACTTGATCTTTAATAATACCCTTAGACCCTTCAAGGGAAATTGAATCTTATGCAAACTCAACGATCAATTTGTCTAAAAGAGTTGAATCTTTAAAGACTTTTCAAATAAAAATTAAATTAATAATCATTGTAGACAATTTCATCCAAAACACCACCAATATAGCAATCATTTAGGTTATTCTAGCTATGATAACCATAATAAATGAGTCATGAGATCAAATAACATAAAGATTAATTCTACTTTTGACGATCGTTGTGACCTTTAAATTTTTAATATGTGAATTTATGACCTGGATTATTTCTTTAAGTTACATAATTTATATGATAATAAAATAGTTAGACTAGCTAAAATAAAGTTGAACCTAAATTTATTGGGAAGATATTGAGTATGGTTTAGAGAGGACATGTAAACCTTCCTTTACTGATTGTAGTAAAATAAAACAAAACTACAGCAGAAATACCTACCGCACCGCCTTCTTACATGAATAAACTCCTGGAATAACAACAAAACTTAGCTGTGTATTTATTTAAAGTCTTGTTAAATACGAAGAGAAAACAGTGAGTGAGTGAGTGAATGAATGAATGAATAATAATAATAATAATAATAATAATAATAATAATAATATGGTGGTGCTGTTCCAGATAGACGTTCTATACGCTGTTCGTGTGTTGGAAAGTAATAACAATGGTAGCATTGGTCTCGCAACCAGCTGTGGAGAAAAACAATAATGCCTCGTTAGCTTTGAAGATTCAATGGCCTTCATGGGCAAGGAAGAAGATATTCTCAAAACAGGAAGGAATGTTGGTTGGCATAGGCTGTCGTGATTAGGTATATATTAGTGATTTTTGCACCAAAATCAGAATCTTTGCTGCTGGCATTTGCTGGCTCTCGTATAAGATTCTAAGAGCATATATCAGCTTATATATGTTGTTCCATTAGGAAAGTAGCAGTATAGGATTCCCATCGAAATTTCAACCGTTTCCACTTTGCAATTTGAGCAGAAATTACCTAAAACCCTCCCTTGAAACTTTGTTTTTATGAAATAAAATGAATCATTGCAGGATATTGCACGCCTGCAACATAAATTTTATCCAAAAGCATGCACTTTCTAAAGGGTGTTTTTTTTTTTATGCAGAGAAGAAGAGCATGGATATGATTGCCGGATAGGAGCCCGCTACAGTACTCGCAGCTCACCTTATTAATCATTATTGTTCTTCTTGACATTATCCTTTTAACGTTCCCTTGGACACACAAGCACTGTTCAGTGTTCACGTCATTGCAGAGTTTCTTGCAAAAGTTCACTTTGGTCTCTAGAGTTTTTTTCTTTTTTCACTTTGATCCTTGGATTGTTTCTAGTTTTATATTTGCTTTAATTCTTAAACTTCATTTTCATCACTTTTCAATCCCTAAATTATGATAGATAAGAGACAAGGTCGTCGGGAAATGGCAATGAGAGGAGAATAATTTAGCGGCATACATCTCTGACATAAAAAATATCAATATTAATGTTAATAGGTGAGAGATTCAATGATGATGGTTTTTTTTCTAATGATCAATGTCGGGAAAGGTAGGTTAGAGCTCGTAAAGACTTTTTGGATTTGATTTTTTGAGTGATTTTAGAATTTTTTCAAGTTAAAAATGGAGTAATCTAAATTTCTATGATGTATCAATGGTGTTTTCTAATAAAAAAAATGTTGGAAATTGAGCTTTAAATTTTTTAAAAATAATCTTTATCTTAAAAAAACTATTGCATTAGGCCATGCGTCACATGTATTTCTTAAATCAATATTTTTTTGTCTTGAAAAAAATTAATTAATAAGGAAATGAGAGTTTTACATTTAGAAATAATTTTTTTTCACTTCTTTATTTAAATTATTGAGATTCTAGCCAATATTTATTTTACTTATCCTGGATTTTATTTTTAAAAAATAATGTTACCGGTACAAAAATATATATTTTTTATTAAAATAAAAAAATATATAAATAATTATTAAAAACCTTGACTTAAGAAATATTTTTTTTCTTCCAAAATTTAAATCTTTCAAATATTTATTTTAATCACCATATAATTGAATAAAAACTAGCTTTGAGACTTGCCATGAACATCGCACCAACATAAAATATAGTTTTATACACAAATATATTAACATAGATATATAGATGGATTTGATAGACTTGTGTTATTTAAAAAGAGATAATTTTTTCATTATAAATTTCACTTTTTATGTTGATGGGAAAAAATAAAAATTCTTGATCAAGATTTTCGAATTACAAGGAAGAACTTAGAAAATCGAAGCATTAAAATCCAAAATATAAATAAAGAGCATGTTTGGTAACCATCAAGAACGTGCATGTAATATGGCTGAAGAACAAGGAAAAGGGAAGAATTTTTTTTAAGAAAAAAAGGGTATTAAAGTGAAAATAAAAAAGAAAACGTGGACGAATCAGAAGTGGAGCATATGGCGCCAACTAATAAGTTGCAGGAACATAACCTGTCAGTGGCGGGAATCCATCGCCAGACGGTCACATGGCTCTTCTCTCCCCCCCTCACCGAAACATGCGCCTGGGCCCCACACGACTTTTGCTACCGCCTTACCGGATTGACTGGTTTTCTTACGAAATATATAAACCTAGGCAAGATCGATCCAACAACGGAAACATCATCACATCATTCAATCGTAGCATCCTTGTCCTGAAAAAGGCACAAACTCCTTGTGATTCCTTTTCTTCTCTCTGCGCCGGCTCTTCATAACAGCAGAGATTTTTGAGAGGTTGCAGAGAGAGAAATCAAAAGAAGAAGAAGAAAAATGGCTGGTGTTTCCAGGATTGCTGTAGCTGTTGTTGCTCTTGCTCTTGCTTCTGCCTTTGTTCTGCCTGTTGCTCAGGCCCAAGCTCCTGCTCCTGCCCCCACCAGTGATGGTAAAAAAACAGAACTTTCGTTATACATTCTTGTTTATATGTGTTTGTATTTTTATATGAAGGTAAATCTTGGATCCATGAGAAACCTGTATTCTTTCACACATACATGGGCATGTATGTAGATCTAAGGGTTTTTTTTTTTTTTTTTAATCTTTGGCTTAATGTGCTGCATGATGCATTTTAGTTTTTATGTTGTATATTCTCTTAATAAAAGTTGTGGTGTTACTTTTTCCAGAAGAAAGGAAAAGGAAACTGATAAACTGTGATAGAGATAAAGGGGAGATTTAGCTTCAGAATTGTTAATGCAAGAATTTTGGAGGTTTTGGAAAATGGGATTTATCAATCATTATTGGTAATACAGGAGTACTAGAGTATTTTCTTGAAAATGTGAGCCTGTGGGGATTTATTTGCTGGGTGATTTAGGTAAAGAAATGGCTCAGGAAGTTATTGGGATTAATTAGGATTAGTTGTTAGTTGTGAGCATTTGTGTTTATTTAGGAAATGAGTTCGAATTATGGTTAAGCATCCTGGATTTTCTGTTATATATTTGACCTTTTGCATTGAAGTTGTTTAGCAACAATTATTTATGGTCATGATTGTTAGGCGCTACGGGGAATTTAACAATAAAAATGCCATTGAAGAAATTATATTCGTTCTTGAACACAACGCACAACAAAATTAAAATGCCTGTATCAATGGATGCCTGTATCAATGGTGCCAGTGCAATTGTTCATGACTCTTGCCTTTAGAGGGAAAAGGTTGTTTGCACATCCAAAATTATCTGTACATGCTTTGATGTTTTAACCATTATATGTTTCTGTCTGAGAATTAAAGGGAGTATTTTTTTTTTATTATTATTATTATTTGAATCAGGGACATCAATTGACCAAGGCATTGCATACGTGCTGATGTTGGTGGCACTAGTGCTCACATACCTCATTCACGCGGCAGACTTATCTCACAGCTTCTGAAATGGGTAAACTTTGGATTAGGAGATAGAGATAGAGGTTTGGGTTAGATTATGGGAGTGATGTGCGTGTATCTTTTATTTTCGTCTGTTGATATTTGTATGAATGGAGTGTTTCTGAGTTGTGACGAATTTGTTGTTGTTGGGATCAGTGGTTGTTGCTAATGCTATCACCTTGTTTGGAGGCAGCCTTGATCTTCTTTTGCCTTTGCTCCCATTTACCCCCAAATATGGTTCAGCTTCTTGCCCCTTTGCAGCAATTTCACGTTTGTAAACATGGCATGCACATCAGTGTCGCGTCGGAAAATAGACGTTGCGTCTTTTGGGGAGACAGTGTTGACTTGTAAAAGTCTGATATAATTTGGTCGAAAATTGAGGATAGCCACGGTCAACTAGTGTTGGATCAATCCTATGAAGAAGCGGGGGTTCAGTGCAGCCTTGTGTCATTTATTGATTTTAAGCAAAATGCATAACCCTACAGACCTAGAGCTACAGACCTCCAAATCAACATCAGTGCGAACATGCAAATTTAGATTAAAAGGTATACCTGTGATATATGAAAATGCTTGGACACAAACATGGCCCTCGTAATTAGAAGACCATCGCCAGCCACCAGCCCTGCTGCTAGGACACCCGTTACAGAACATCTTCAACTTTCAAACTCGGAATGAATAATAGCAACAAATTTAGAAAATAGAGTTTGGCATTAATCTGTAGCATTCTTTAAAATTACAACTCAGCTTTCTAACTTCCAAATGGATTCCCAGTCAAAATCAAGTGAACGTAATCTTTTCCGGCAACTTAAAATGTTTTGTACGAGTCTAAAACCGTATGATATCCATTTGGCCTTCACAATGGAAGGAGAGAAAGCAGGTTCACAGCACTTAATATCCGAATAGATCTCAGACAAAACCCCACCAGCACAGGATTTTAATCAAGCTTTCTTGGAAACTGAATTTGCTTCTCGTTGCTCCTGATCAGTTAGTGAGAACAACTTCACTTTCTGTACATAAATATCACCAAAGAAAAAAAAGTGTAAGAAAACAAGGGTGTTTTTAGCACATGAATGTACAACAAATCCATATAATGCCATAAACCATTTGAACAAATATAAAATAAGGTCACTTAGGAAGAGTTGTCCCAAAGACATGTCAATGTTTATCTGTAGATCGTTTCTTAAAGTCTCAGGTTGAGCACTTATTTGAAGGTGCTTTTATTTAAAAATAAAAAATTGCAGCCAGCTAGCTCATAGCTTGATATTTCAGATAGTTCTGAAGACTACATCAACATTTGAGCAAGATATTTTTTATGCAAGAATTAATGATCACCCAGTTTTTTTTTTTTTTTCTACACCGTAATAACCAGTTCCATTGGTTGACCCTTTGAATTAACCCTCTATAGTTTATTAGCCTTGAAGATATATAGCATCTTTTCTGCCCTCACCAGATGCCAGAATTCGCATCATGCTGCCATTATTCCCGTGGGAATTTCATAGCGAATTAAAATTTAACCATCAAGTGATAAATACAACAAGGAAATCCTTTGATCAATGAACATTTTATCTTCCCCACCCTTCAAAGGGAGAAGAATCATACTCAGAGAAAGGGGAATGACACAGATCTTAACATTGAACTAGATTGATCCAGGAAGTTAATGTTCTCAAGAACAGTCAGAGACAACAATGTCACCCTTCTCAAATCAATGAGCAAAACAGCAGAGTAATTCGACAGTTCAAGAAGAAACAATTTAAAATCCATATTAAAAAAAATGAAGAAAGAGATCAGATGGGAGGTACCATAAGTAGCAAACTTGACATAGAAAGAAGTAATTGCACAACACAATTGCATGTACTTTTTGACATCTAGGAGGCCAAATTCAAGGCAAAGAAAGTTTCATAACCCAGTGCTAACCCCCAGTTCCAAAATAACATCAATCCCACAAATATAAAGCTCCAAACAACTCCAAAGTTACACCTCTCTGCTTCTTCTTTTTTTCTTTGAAGAATACATCTTCAAAGTTACAACCTTTCTATCAAAATTTACATACCAATTACGAGTCTTTTCCATAAAAGGATCATGAATTTGACAATTCTCAACAAACCCATGTCAACAAGTACACAAAGCACACACAGTCCTTCAAACCACGAACTCATGTGTAACAAAAATCTAAACTGAAACAACAACAAAAATAACAACTTGAAGTCGCAAAATAAGAGGTAAAACATACCGTAATGAGCACACACTGTCTCAAAACTTGCAAGAGACGGACACATTTGTCTTGATCATAAGGCGATTGTGCCACACAGTTTAGCAGATCCAGTGCTTCCTCCATTCCTTGTTTTCTTTATCAAAATCTGAGGTTTCAGGTAATGGTACGATAAACGGCTAACACCCTGTGTTTTCATAAATCCGTCACATAAGTTTCTGTATTTTCAATTCAAATCATATGTATTCCCAATTTCAGTTATTTGAGTATGATTTTGCAAAATTGACAATTGTTTACATGTTAGATCTCGAATAAAAATACAATATACACGAACACCACTTGTGAGTCCCACTCTATACGATTATATATATATATAAATTATCAATTTTGGAAAATACACTTGTTTAATTGATCGAAATAAAGGATATATTTGATGGAATTGTGAAAGAAAACACATGGTGTAAATAGGTGGATTTAGCCTAATATAAACCCTTGCTAAGGTTTAAACTTTAAACTTGCTGGTCTTCCTTTTTCCTTGTTGTGGACTTGGAACTGTTCGGTTCTAAAGAAAATTAAAAAGAAAAAATCGCATAAACTTTGGGGCTCCCGCCCTCGACTTCCACAGTAACAGCCCGCTGTCTCTCGAAAGTCACAGAAGACAGGTTTAGGTTGCAGAGGCCCAGTTTAGGTTTTCTTTGTTGGCCCAGGAAGCTTTAAGGTTTGATTCCTACTATGAAAATCAAATGGTGTTTTATCATGGGCTTTATATCTTTGAAATGTTTCTTTCCAACTACACAACAAATAAAATCCAACCGGAGGCCATCACTTGTATATAATAAATACATTAATAATGGGACTCGGAGCTCGAGAATTGATTGTGCATATACTCATATTTTATTATGAGGTTCGTGATGATTAGGCGAAGATTGAATTGTTTTTTCTCTTCTGCCCCCCCCCCCCCTTCTCTTCTCCGTAATTATGATGGCCCAGACAAAATTAAAAAACTTTCCTCTTATTTTGTTTTTATTTTAATTAGAATCCTTAATTTTGTATTGTTATTTCCTTTTTTATATATACTATTTTCTTGTTTTTTTTTTAATTTCATCTATTATCATTTTATTTTTATATTAAATTTAGTCATTGTGTTTTTTTTTCTTTAGCTTCTTTATTCAAATTGGTTTTCTTTTTTCAACTTCATTTTTTAAAATTGGATTAGTTGATAATTGAGTTTCGTGATTTTTTTAATTTAGTGATCACAATCTTATGACTCAAGTTATATATATGAAATGTAAACTTAGATTGATATTAATTTCTTTATTTCCTTACCAATTTTTCCTTTTAATTTCATCCTCTAGCATTGGATTTATTGAAGATTAAACTTTTTTGTTGTTTTTTTTGTTTGTTTACTTTTTATAAGAATATCTCAACCACCACCTTCCATCAATGGAGGATGTAACTGGGCAGCTTTCGGCACTGCTTCGGATACTGTTATGATCTGTTGGGACGAAGAGTAAAAGAAGTCAATCTTAGAAGAAAAGGGAGAGCAAAATACATGTGTGAGCGCCCATGGAAAGCTTGTTGGGAACATTATATATTATGTCTGATAATATATAATGGGAGTGGGCACTTGCAAGCGGCACAAGAAGCGCGTGCTGGAGAAGAATGCGCATTGATTTCACCCAGCAGGCACAAGCCGTCATGACATCCATATATATATATGTCCACACGACACGTACTACTTCCACTTGGATATCTATCTGTCTTTCATCACCAGAATCTCTCCAAAAAAACAAAACCTGGTCTCCTCACTTAGCTGTCGGTGGGTGATCGTGGCCCAACCTGCCTTCTTTTCCACCCAGAATACATGTATAATCATGTATGTATGTATGTATGTATGTACGTACGGGGGGTCTTGTATTTTTCATTTAACAGTCTTCATCGCCACGCTTGCATCCAACCAGGTCTCTGGACCCTAGAATTTTTGTGTT
The DNA here is from genome assembly GCF_951802175.1 of Populus nigra. Classification (NCBI taxonomy): domain Eukaryota; kingdom Viridiplantae; phylum Streptophyta; class Magnoliopsida; order Malpighiales; family Salicaceae; genus Populus; species Populus nigra. The sequence continues at coordinate 42,475,246 of NC_084852.1, read as the reverse complement.
AGAAAATTATCCCCCATACATATAAATATTTCACGTGATCCACCACCTCACCCTGGGATATATTTAAATAAATAAAAAAAAAACAAAATGTTTCTATTATTCTCCCAGTCCCATGTACAATGAACTGTGAATGGAAACAGAACGATGTTTCTACTATCTTGCCTTTCAAAAACAAAAAAATCCTTGCAGGCTAATACTTGAGAGTAAGTAAACCATCTGAGCATTTTAGAACTGATCGACGATAAGATTAATATTTTTTTTATTTGTATTGTTGTAACCCAATTTTGGATCCACCAAGATTTTCTTGAATGTTATTTTATTTCTATTATTATTTATAAAAATCCAAAAAAATTAAGAAAAAAGTTTAAAAATTCAAAATATACTTTTCTCGAGTCAACCGCATCTTTCCATCAAAACCGAGTCCACCAGGTCAATACGGGTCAAACCATGTCGACCAGGGTAAAAAATGAGTTTCGGACCGTTTCGGGTCAAAACCGTCATTTTTGGTCAAAACCGAGTCCACCGGGTCAATACGGGTCAAACCATGTCGACCAGGGTAAAAAATGAGTTTCGGACCGTTTCGGGTCAAAACCGTCATTTTTGGTCAAAACCGAGTCCACCGGGTCAAACCATGTCGATCAGGGTAAAAAATGAGTTTCGGGCCGTTTCGGGTCAAAACCGTCATTTTTTACCAAAACCGAGTCCGTCGGGTCAATACGAGTCAAACCATGTCGACCAGAGTAAAAAATGAGTTTCGAGCTGTTTCGGGTTAAAAACCATCATTTTCGACTAAAACCCGGTTCACTGGGTTGATACCCATCAAAAGTTTTTTCCCGGTGTTTAAAATAATTTTCGGTCATTAAAATGGATTTTTAGTGGTTGAATCAGGTTTTTTCTAATACTAAATAGAGTTTTTTAATTTTACATGTATAAATATATAGTATTATACATAATAAAAAAAATATAATAAAAAAAATAATAATAATAAAATAAATTGTCAAACGGCGCAACGCGTTGCGCCGAAAGCAAACGGCGATTAAACAAATGATAAAAGCAAACGGTGATTTAAAAAATAATATTTGAAGATTTGCATGTCTCCTGTCATTGGCTATAAATAGCCAGTGATACTTCGACACAAGGAGAGGAAAAAAAAAAAGAAAGGAGGAAGAAAAAAAAAGAAAAGGGGAAAAAGAACAAAGAAAAAATCTTTACTATTCACGTTTTTTTCACTATTTCTTCATGCGAGTAGGATATTGATTTTCAAAAAAAACAATTTGAAAAATACCAAATATATCCTAACCGTTAGATCTAGAGTGTTTAGATCTGAACCGTTGATTTAATAGGGTACAATAGAGCTTACCACACCAAATTAAAACCCAAATCAATCTCAGCCCTTAAAACAATTCTCCTTTAGATCCGTTGCGCCACGTCATCCGGTGTACCGAGCGTTCGGTGCACCGCGACACACCAGATCAAGGCTCCTCTCATCCGGACCGTCCGATCAACTTCCAGATCCAGCCAATCGCAGCCGCAAGATCAGTTCAAAGGAGATCCAACGGTTCACAGCCTTCAGATGCACCGGTGAACCATGCGCGCGTTCACACCATAGCACAGCTTAGAGTCTCTCTCTCCTCTCGCCGGCGACTCTCTCTCTCTCCCCCGATCTCCCATCTCCGGCCGTCTCCAGCTTCCGCACCACCACAGAAAGTTTTCTCCCTTGATTTAAAGAAAAACCCCGGTGGTTTTCATTGATTTCGCCGCCTCAGTTGGCCGGAAAAGGGCCGCGATTGTCGGCGGCCACCGAAGCTTCAAGTCGTCGATTCTCCTTCGTCAGCCATCAACGACCGACGATACCACCTCCATCAGAATCCTCGTCCTCAGATCTACCAGGATCGACCGTCGGTTGGACAGAAATCTCGCCGGGAAATCTCGCCGCCGCCCACAGTAACCGCGCGTGTGCCACACGCGCCGCCAGTGGCATTTTCGTAATTTTTCGAGAAATCCGAGGGTATTTCAGTCCTTTACCTATACATTGACACTCAGGTAATTTTTTGGGTTTCAACTGGTATTTTTGATATTTTTTTATATATAAATGCTTGTAAATTTTCTTGCATGTTGTAAAAAAAATACAAAAAAACAAAGTCGACAAGTCTCCTAATTTTTAGGGACTGATGTCAGTTTTAACGCGTCTCCTATTTTTAGGGACCGACGTTAACCGTTTTTAAAAAAACAAGTTACCAATAAACCCAAAATATAATGGATTATATCCATTATTTCTTTTGGTAACCCAGACGTAATTCTCCTTTTTAGGGACAAACGTCAATATTTTAGACGAGTCTCCTAATTTTTAGGGACTGATGTCATTTTTAATGTGTCTCCTATTTTTAGGGACCGACATTAATCATTAAAAAATTTACAAATAAGCCCAAAATATAATCGCATTTGAATCAAATAGAAAACACACAAGTAAGGGTAACCTTTCTATTGAAAGGATGTTTTAAGGGTGGTGTCTACCTTCCCTTAATCATAACTAACCCCGTACCCGAATCTCTGGGACCAGTGTCTAATTTGGGATTTCTAGTTCCCTCAAATTACTAGATGGCGACTCCAATAAAATCTTTGTTTCCCCCAATCGAGAAAAAAAAAACCTTTTTGTTAAAATAAACAAAAAGCGGGAGCCGTCGCCCGACGTCGTGTATCGACAGAATGGCGACTCCACTGGGGACTTAGGGTTGAGCCAACTGCTTGTGTTTGCTTTTCATTTGCTCTTTCTTATTGCTATTTATTTTTGGGCATTTATTTTATTTGCATTATTTATTTTATGCAATATCTACTATGATTCTTTTCAATTTTCCATATTGCCATATGCATGCATATTTATTTATTTGTCTTCACACACTTCACGGTGAACCTAAAAAAAAAAAAAAAGCTCTAGACCCGAGCTCGTCCTGTTTAAGATTAGAAAAGAAAGATTCAGGTGGCAAGTGTGACTTATGTCCACTGATGCTCATTTGGACTTTCGCTTGGATTGTAACTCACCCTATGCAACTAGTATTGTGGAGTTTTTCTCCCCTACTCATGTTGTATAAGGTTAAGAGGCCGATTACTTCACGAGTAATTCGGGCAATCTAAGAACCAAAAAATATCTTCAAGGATAGACTAAACTGAGCCAAACCTTATGAGCTAGATCCTATCAAGTAGGATATACCCATTAGGACACGAACAAATGTCAATGCATGAACATACATGTTCATATACATTTCATATGCTCATTAAATCTCCACCGATCCTTACAGGAAGTGTGAGATGGAAAAACCCATTACTATTGAGGAATTTTTGACCAGATCAGAATTGAGCCAACATGATGAAGGGGATTGTTTGCCATCAGAATTTGAGTCTCAATTACCAGCACATGTTAAATTAGATGACAAACCACTTGGTACAGGACAACTGCTAGACTGCTGGGAAAAGTTATCCTCTAATGATCAAATCACTTTCCAGAAACAATATGGGGATCTGTCATAATTACTGAAAATTAGGGTCCAACATGCTTGTTTTGAGGCCATGATAGGGTTTTGGGATCCAGAATATCGGTGCTTCACATTTGATACTGTGGATATGACTCCTACTATCGAGGAGTATGAATCCCTGCTAAATTGTCCCAAGTCAGAAAAGGTGTACTTTTACACACCTATAGAGCATGCACTTTCTAACTTTGCTTGGATTACCCAGACAGACTGTCAACTAGCAAAATCACATGCAACTAAACGAGGAAATAGCCAGGGTTGGTTTTGGAATGAACTAGAGGCCATATTCAAGAAGAGATTACATGATGAAAGCAATGAAATTCGATTGAGAATTTTGGCCTTAGGGATATATGGTTTGGTTCTTTTCCCATCTGCCGAAGGAATGATCGATTTTGAGGCTGTTAATGTATTCAAAAATGTGGTGACCCTTAAAATTAACCCGGCTACAGCAATATTGGCAGAAACTTTCTCATCCTTGAATTACTGTAGAAAAGCCGGAAGGGGTCGTTTAAGATGTTGCTTGCAGTTGTTGTTTGTCTGGACCGTGAGTCATATGATTGAGGGGAAGATTTCAGGTTTGGTTGGTACCCCATGGCATCTTTATTCTCAGCTGGAGAATTTTGCTGAAAAACACTTGCATGAAGTAGGAAGAACCACATGGGAATCAATGTTCTTGAGTCTAAGTAAATCTCCATTTCATTGGAGAAGTCGATACTCTTATTTCAAATCTTATCTGGCATACTGTGGTGAGTACCCATGGGTCCCGTTGATAGGAGCCCGCTGCTGTATTAGTTACTGTCCCAACATGGTCTTACGACAGTTTGGATTTGAGCAGTTTATTCCAAGGACTACCAAACTGGGAACATTTTATGAAGATTTCAAGACCTCAAAGAAATTATTGGAGTCAGTGAAGAAGGCATGGAAACATCCTGGTAGGGTTACTTGTGCCAAGAGAGTAGAAGGAAAAACAACTGAAGGATATCCAATATGGCAAAAGAAGAGAGGGAAAGGGTACAAAGTTCCTCCTTTTGAAGGGCCACCCAGGTCTTTGATTCAGTCTGCTGAAGACATACACGAAGAAGTCCGCGCCCAGCAAGAATCTTATAACCTAAGTTTGAATGCTGAAGTAGAAGAGTTATGGGCTAAAAAAAGAAAGTTAGAATCTAATCTAGCCACTCGAGAGACAACTTTGGCTATCATACAACAAGAAAAGGATGACTTGTCAGCTCAGCTACAACATCAACAACTTCAGTTCCAGCAATTACAAGAAAAATATGTACTTTTTGTCAGAAGATAAAAGGAAGCAAGATGTCAACATGAAGAGATGGGTTAGAAGAGCATCAAAAGCTGAGAAAATGGTATTAAAATTGGAAGAGAAAAATGAATCACTTCAAGAGCAACATCAAAATCAAGATTTAGTCATTGCCAATTTAGATGAGCATGTCGACCATTTGCTTTCTGTTGAGCAAACCTTATCATCAGAAAAAGAAAATGCAGAAAGAGAAGCAGAACGTTGGGCTTCTGAAGCTATGCGCTATCATGTACAAGCAGATGATGCCAAGAATTATGCTTTAGGATTACGAGGCCTAGCCAACAAGTAGCAGATGGTGAGCCAATGACCAGAAATGAATTCCATCAGTTTTTTGGGTTGATCAGAGATGGAATTAATGAGATCTCAGCATATGACGGTCCAAGGTTTTGGAAAGATTGACTTGTTGTACTTTTAATATCAATTAATAAAAGGCAATTTCATCATCTTTTTGTTATAAGAAATGTTTATTTTGATTCTGATTTATGGCATCAAATTTCTCCCCCAAATCGGTTCAAGTTCCTGTAGGTTTGGAGTCCTCAGTGAGAACTTTCTTAAGAGAATCTGATCTGGTCTATTCCTCGTCATAAGGAAACCTTGAAACAAATAACAAGCATGCATAAAACATATGGCATTTTACATCCATTTGTGCATTTCATTCATTTATCGAGCATGCACACGGTTGAAACATACGTTTCCCTACCTGAGGTCTAATGGACTGATAAAGACAGAGGTTAGACAGAGGTTTGATAAAGGAAGTTGAGAGCAGTAAAGTTGAAGTAGCTCAACTCATAAATCTGTTTGAATAAGTGTTGAGCTTCAAGAATGGAAATGGAACGTTTGCACAATCTCTTGCTGGGAACACTACTTGCCCACGTTCCATTGAAGTTGCACCTCTCCTTTTTTGTCATGAACAATGACAGCAATGCCTTCAGTCATCAATTAATGACGACAACCCTTGTTCTCGTTCAACTGCACTGATAGTCGTTCAAAGCTTTCACATATTCTAAGAGCACATAATAACTGCTAGCTTTCTGTTCCTGGTGTATTGGCCTTCTTTCCAGACATCTCTATTGTGAACACCATTCCGGTCCCGCAGCATCGGATGCTGCTCTGAGAAAAAAACAAGAGCGGACATTGAAACTTTAACAAAGCAGAATTCCCACTATAGGTGTTTGTTTGCTGCACTGCTAGTGAGAAATCAAAGAGGAGACAAAAGGGTTTCAAATTCATCATTTTCTCTTCCAGTTGAGACAACGCGTGATTCCACACGTCGGCAGTGGTGGTGCTGCATATTTCTGTGCGTTCCTAAGATCACTGGCTGTTGGAAAGTTTCTATCAATCCACAAATAACCACAATAACATTGGAAGATTGACATGATGTTGTGAGGATTGTCGAAAGAATTGAACAAGCTATGAAGAGGGGAATGATTGAAGATTCTACCAAGAATTCTAGAACAATAATGAGAGATGAATCAAAGGATGACCCTGACGATGGGAAGCCTTAATTATGTGGTCCACCCAGGTCTCACTGTAGCATCAATTGCTCAAATGTCTTTGCTAAGATTGACATAACTCGACCACTCGAGTTTGTCTACCAGTATCTGTTAGACTCTAGACTTATTGCCCTGACTCCACCAATTTACCTCATTTTGAGTGCGCCTTTGTGCCCTCAACTCCATTTTGAGTGCGTCTTTGAGCCCTTATCCCTTAGGTAGTATGTTTTCTAACCCTACCTCCTTTTGAGTGCGCCTTTGAGCCCTCAACTCATTTTGAGTGCGCCTTTGAGTCCTCAACTCTTTTTGAGTGCGCCTTTGAGCCCTCACCTTTATTTTTGGGTGCGCCTTTGAGCCCTCATCCCTTTGGTAGTGCATTTTCTAACCCTACCTCTTTTTGAGTGCGCCTTTGAGCCCTCAACTCATTTTGAGTGTGCCTTTGAGCCCTCAACTCTTTTTGAGTGTGCCTTTGAGCCCTCATCCCTTAGTAAAAGATACATGAAATCATTAGGGGATTTTGTGCCATTCAGTTGAACAGTTGCAAGAGTTTCAAGAATCGAGTTGAGTTTGTGAAAAATGACATCATCGGCCATATTGTCACCTCAACATCCTCAGAATGACAAGTGATCGAAATGCTTGGCAAAACACAGATATCGCCAGAAAAGCTTATCCAAGAAGAGTGTTAAACTGTCGATTCTTTTTGTTATGAGTTTTGTCATTCTGCATTTTATTTTGGGATCACATCTCATCTTTTAACGAAACATGTCTTTTCTTTGTCCCTTTGTTGTTCTGAACGCATGAGATGTTTCTTTCAAAAGGTTATTTGACAAAATATTTTAATCAAGCTCTAACATGCGTTTAAGATTAGTCAATCCTGAAGAGTAAAATTATTTTGCTTGAATGACTCGATGCTTGTTGAAATGACATGAGGTGACCAAGAAACTTTTGAGCTCACACAAGAAATTGAACCATACACCATGTAGCTAAGTTTTAGCAGTATGCATAATGACACGTAGTGGATTCAGTAGTTATGGACTCATGAATTATGATTCGTACAAGTCTAAACCATTACATTGGGTGAGGTCAAAATTTATCGGTTCTAACCGACCTTGCTTGAAATGAGAAAAGGCCATTTTTGTTTCATCCTTTCACAATTCTTGAAATATATATCCCTTGCAGTTCCATTTTGAGCTGATAGAATATTTCTTTCATAAAAAACCCTGACTAGGATCACACCCCACACTGGGGGCAATGAGAGTCTTTTCCTAGAAAAGACGAAGACAATGTTAGAGTCGATGGATAAAGGGAAGGCTTAGAACAAAAGTCCAATAATTGAGAAAGGGCTAGAAGAAGAAAGCCAAAGATTGATAAAGACACAACAAATACCAAAAGTTAACACGAAAAATCAAGCGTTATGTCTTTCGGTGTGTCTATGGTAAAGCCTCTATAATCCTCAAAAGTTTAGATTGGCTATTCATCAAAGAAAAGTTGGATTTGGGTTATGACCTATGTTAAACAAATGTTGATTTTTGAGATTAACAAGGTTATATGTCACTATCTCTACAAAGACAACGTGAGGAAAAGAGATTGATGAGTAATTAATGGTGATCCTAAGTTCTTGAAACCCTCAAACACCTTTTGAGATTGTGAAATTCCTTTCTTTCATAGCCAGGAACCATAGCCTACATTACGTGCTTTAGAAAGTCCTTTTTAATCAAGTAAGCAATCTGAACCGATAAATGGCGATCTCAAAACTTGAAGAGTTGTTTTATACAGGTCGTGACTTTATGAATCAAGCTACTAATTATTATGCATGCTGATAAAATTGGTGCTAAGAAAAAGAAACAATCTTTCTTGATTAAGCCTCAAGTTTTGACTCGGGTACCTTGTTTTTTTTCTTGAAATTCATAACAGGTCACCTCATCACAAACAATCAAAAGATATACCCAAAATTAGAGTTTAAAATGGATACAAAGAACCATGAAAAAAGCCATTTTAATCTTACAACGAGTCAATTTCTTTCTCTAAAAAGACAATCAAAGGATTACATTGAATAGCGTGTGTTGGATCTTTGACCAATAAAGCTTGATTTCCAAAAATACTTTCAAAAATTGGCATCTCTCTGATTTCATTTCAACAATCAGACTTGAATTGACATGATCTTTGAAATGTGAGATTTGATTTCAAAATAAGAAAGATTTTCAAACAAGAAAAACATCGACCGAGTTTGCAAATTCCTGACAGAAATGACATCAATTCTCCTCGACACTGCTGGGGGCAATACAATGACCTTCAAGAAGGAAAACAAACAGTTTTTAAATCAGCTGGGGGGTAGAGATGATCAAATGATGAATCAATGAACTGAGGACAATATGGTTCAAAGAAAGATAATTAGTGAATGAGCACATGCAGATCAATTAAGGGCAATGATGTTCAAGAACAGTTTATGATCCAGTAAACCCCGACAACAATTGAGAACAAGGATGTACCTGAAAGACATCTTCATATCTTCATCTTGGTTTATCGTCTCCAATATGGCTATGACTTTGGAAGATATTATCACATGATTGCCTTTGAATGAATGTTGGGAGAATGCACCGCACCCACCTAGACTAACCGTGGGACCATCTGATTTAAAGCTCAAATGCGCATTGCACCACATGAGTATGGGTGATAAAAGCAACATCATTGATGAGGCTGAGACACTTCTTTTCACAATCTGATTAGATGAGCTGAGAAGAACTTATTGAGAAAGAAGCTGAGCATACAACGATGAGCTTTTTTACCGTAAAGTATGAAATGCAGGTCTGAATGACATGACAGTTCCATGAATCTGGATGACCGCATATCCTTGAAGGGTATGTTTTCAACTGGAGGTGAGTTCATAACTGATTGACAATCTTGATGGGTTTGGCACGATGCGCACAATCAATCAGAGAACAATTCTTGAAAGAATCCAGGAGATGAACGATTTGTTAAACTTCTTAATGATGAATCAAGCAACGCTACACTTGGGGGCATTGTCAAGCTTGATAAACAGTGAGAGCAGTAATTATCGCGGACAACCCAAGACGGGCACTGCATTTACAGCTGAGCAGATGGCTAGCACATGAATGAGCCAATGCATCGAAAGAACAAAGAAGGCTTTGAAATGCAAACAAAGCCACTCTATGACGATGAAGCATCAAAGAGGGGGGAACTTATATTTCAAAAACAGGTAAGATGCATTGCATATCATCTAACTTCACATGCATTGCATAATTGTTTTGCAGATATTTCATGAAACAATATCCCCACTGGGATCCAACGAGACTCACACGAATTGAAGTTCTTTTAAATCACATCAAATATAGCAATTCCACAAAAGCAAAATTCATAAATGAAGACAAGAAAGATGGATTTTTATTCATGGAAAAGGGGTTTACAAGTACAAATGCTAAACAGTGCGAGGACGATCAGGGATATTTTCATCTTGATGGTTAATCATGCCTCGAAATTCCTCAAATTGTTTATGCATACGCTCCATCTCTTCCTCGAACTCAAGGTGTCGTGTGTTAACATAGTCCCGCCAAAAGTCAACACGTGTATTCAGCTCTTGGTTTCTCCTCTCCAAGTTGTTTCTGTGACGTCTCTCATCACGGAGTCTATTCCTTAAATTCTCAATCTGATGATGGAGATCAAGAACCTGAGTATTCAACTCAAGTCTTCTGGCATGAAGACGCTCTGCAACGTTCACCAAAGACGAAGTAGCTCTGATACTGAGAGCAAGTGACTGATTCACCGCTTCAATATCGGTCCTGGCAGCTAGCATTATTTCATCACGAGGAAGGATCATGTCTCTAGCCACGGCTACAGCAATATCTTCATTGTCCATTACAGTATCCTCTATTGTAACCGGACGACCATTCACTTCAAAGGTAGTACGCCAAACTGCAGGCTCTACTGCTGCAGGAACAGGGTTTGGGTTAACATTGGAAGAAGAGGAAGACATGATTAAAGCTTCAAAAGTTAAGAACTTTGAGAGTATTGAAAATGCAAGAAGTTGATGATGTCTTTTGCCAAATACTGCGTGATTTATAAGGAATTTACTCCTACCATCGTTTTGAACGACAGCTCAAATCTCAACTGTACATACAAGACTTTCTTGAGAAGCTTTCCTCGTTTTTGGGATCCACTAATCGAATCCCAACCATACATACATGACTTCCTTGAAAAGCTTTCCTCATTTTTGGGATCCACAAATCAAATCCCAACCATACATACATGACTTCCTTGAGAAGCTTTCCTCATTTTTGGGATTTATAAATCAGATCTCAACCGTACATACAAGACTTTCTTGAGAAGCTTTCCTCATTTTTGGGATCCACAAATCGAATCGCAACCGTACATACAAGACTTTCTTGAGAAGCTTTCCTCATCTTTGGGATCCAATTACAAATCAAATCCCAACCGTACATACAAGACTTTCTTGAGAAGCTTTCCTCGTCTTTGGGATCCAATTACAAATCACATCCCAACCGTACATACAAGACTTTCTTGAGAAGATTTCATCATCTCTGAGATCGATTTACAAATCAGATTTCAACCATACAGGTATGACTTCCTTTAGAATTTTTTCATCAACCTTGAAGCTTATTACTGAAATCACTTTCATGTATTTCACAAAATTATATTGAAATCACTTTCAAGTTATTTCAATTAGACCACTTGCGAGTTTCTTCGCATTTTATCATCGGGCAGGTCGCCTGGAACAATTAGACCACTTGCGAGTTTCCTCGCATTTTATCATCGGGCAGGTCGCCTGGAACAATTAGACCACTTGCGAGTTTCCTCACATTTTCACCATCGGGCAGGTCGCCTGGAACAATTAGACCACTTGCGAGTTTCTTCGCATTTTATCATCGGGCAGGTCGCCTGGAACAATTAGACCACTTGCGAGTTTCTTCGCATTTTATCATCGGGCAGGTCGCCTGGAACAATTAGACCACTTACGAGTTTCCTCGTATTTTCACCATCGGGCAGGTCGCCTGGAACAATTAGACCACTTGCGAGTTTCCTCGTATTTTCACCATCGGGCAGGTCGCCTGGAACAATTAGACCACTTGCGAGTTTCTTCGCATTTTATCATCGGGCAGGTCGCCTGGAACAATTAGACCACTTGGGAGTTTCCTCGCATTTTCACCATTGGGCAGGCCGCCTGGAACAATTAGACCACTTGCGAGTTTCTTCGCATTTTATCATCGGGCAGGTCGCCTGGAACAATTAGACCACTTGCGAGTTTCTTCGCATTTTATCATTAGGCAGGTCGCCTGGAACAATTAGACCACTTGCGAGTTCCCTTGCATTTTACTATCGGGCAGGTCGCCTGGAACAATTAGACCACTTGCGAGTTTCCTCGCATTTTATCATCAGGGTGGTCACCTAGAAAATAGGACCAATGTTGAAATCACTTTCATGTATTTCACAAAAAAAAAAAATAATAATTTTGAAATCACTTTCATGTATTTCACAAGACTAAGGTTGAAATCACTTTCATGTATTTCACAAAAAAATCAATTTTTGAAATCACTTTCATGTATTTCACAAGACTAAGGTTGAAATCACTTTCATGTATTTCACAAAAAAATCAATTTTTGAAATTACTTTCATGTATTTCACAAGACTAAGGTTGAAATCACTTTCATGTACTTCACAAAAAAAAAAATCAATCAATTTTGAAATCACTTTCATGTATTTCACAAAACCATTGTTGAAATCACTTTCATGTATTTCACAATACTAATCTGAAATCATTTTCATGTATTTCACAACATTAATCTGAAATCACTTTCATGTATTTCACAAGATCAATATTGAAAACACTTTCATGTTTTTCACTTGGGCAGGTCGCCCATAAGAATTAGACCAACTGAAAATCTGTGCATTTTTCAACACTTCCATCGTTTTTCTTTACCAAACTTACTATGCAAAGTCAAAAGAAAATGAATTTTCCAATGCCTTTGCACCGTAAGCATTGTAAAGAGGGGGCAACTGTTGTAACCCAATTTTGGATCCACCAAGATTTTCTTGAATGTTATTTTATTTCTATTATTATTTATAAAAATCCAAAAAAATTAAGAAAAAAGTTTAAAAATTCAAAATATACTTTTCTCGAGTCAACCGCATCTTTCCATCAAAACCGAGTCCACCAGGTCAATACGGGTCAAACCATGTCGACCAGGGTAAAAAATGAGTTTCGGACCGTTTCGGGTCAAAACCGTCATTTTTGGTCAAAACCGAGTCCACCGGGTCAATACGGGTCAAACCATGTCGACCAGGGTAAAAAATGAGTTTCGGACCGTTTCGGGTCAAAACCGTCATTTTTGGTCAAAACCGAGTCCACCGGGTCAAACCATGTCGATCAGGGTAAAAAATGAGTTTCGGGCCGTTTCGGGTCAAAACCGTCATTTTTGACCAAAACCGAGTCCGTCGGGTCAATACGAGTCAAACCATGTCGACCAGAGTAAAAAATGAGTTTCGAGCTGTTTCGGGTTAAAAACCATCATTTTCGACTAAAACCCGGTTCACGGGGTTGATACCCATCAAAAGTTTTTTCCCGGTGTTTAAAATAATTTTCGGTCATTAAAATGGATTTTTAGTGGTTGAATCAGGTTTTTTCTAATACTAAATAGAGTTTTTTAATTTTACCTGTATAAACATATAGTATTATACATAATAAAAAAAAATATAATAAAAAAAATAATAATAATAAAATAAATTGTCAAACGGCGCAACGCGTTGCGCCGAAAGCAAACAGCGATTAAACAAATGATAAAAGCAAACGGTGATTTAAAAAATAATATTTGAAGATTTGCATGTCTCCTGTCATTGGCTATAAATAGCCAGTGATACTTCGACACAAGGAGAGGAAAAAAAAAAAGAAAGGAGGAAGAAAAAAAAAGAAAAGGGGAAAAAGAACAAAGAAAAAATCTTTACTATTCACGTTTTTTTCACTATTTCTTCATGCGAGTAGGATATTGATTTTCAAAAAAAACAATTTGAAAAATACCAAATATATCCTAACCGTTAGATCTAGAGTGTTTAGATCTGAACCGTTGATTTAATAGGGTACAATAGAGCTTACCACACCAAATTAAAACCCAAATCAATCTCAGCCCTTAAAACAATTCTCCTTTAGATCCGTTGCGCCACGTCATCCGGTGTACCGAGCGTTCGGTGCACCGCGACACACCAGATCAAGGCTCCTCTCATCCGGACCGTCCGATCAACTTCCAGATCCAGCCAATCGCAGCCGCAAGATCAGTTCAAAGGAGATCCAACGGTTCACAGCCTTCAGATGCACCGGTGAACCATGCGCGCGTTCACACCATAGCACAGCTTAGAGTCTCTCTCTCCTCTCGCCGGCGACTCTCTCTCTCTCCCCCGATCTCCCATCTCCGGCCGTCTCCAGCTTCCGCACCACCACAGAAAGTTTTCTCCCTTGATTTAAAGAAAAACCCCGGTGGTTTTCATTGATTTCGCCGCCTCAGTTGGCCGGAAAAGGGCCGCGATTGTCGGCGGCCACCGAAGCTTCAAGTCGTCGATTCTCCTTCGTCAGCCATCAACGACCGACGATACCACCTCCATCAGAATCCTCGTCCTCAGATCTACCAGGATCGACCGTCGGTTGGACAGAAATCTCGCCGGGAAATCTCGCCGCCGCCCACAGTAACCGCGCGTGTGCCACACGCGCCGCCAGTGGCATTTTCGTAATTTTTCGAGAAATCCGAGGGTATTTCAGTCCTTTACCTATACATTGACACTCAGGTAATTTTTTGGGTTTCAACTGGTATTTTTGATATTTTTTTATATATAAATGCTTGTAAATTTTCTTGCATGTTGTAAAAAAAATACAAAAAAACAAAGTCGACAAGTCTCCTAATTTTTAGGGACTGATGTCAGTTTTAACGCGTCTCCTATTTTTAGGGACCGACGTTAACCGTTTTTAAAAAAACAAGTTACCAATAAACCCAAAATATAATGGATTATATCCATTATTTCTTTTGGTAACCCAGACGTAATTCTCCTTTTTAGGGACAAACGTCAATATTTTAGACGAGTCTCCTAATTTTTAGGGACTGATGTCATTTTTAATGTGTCTCCTATTTTTAGGGACCGACATTAATCATTAAAAAATTTACAAATAAGCCCAAAATATAATCGCATTTGAATCAAATAGAAAACACACAAGTAAGGGTAACCTTTCTATTGAAAGGATGTTTTAAGGGTGGTGTCTACCTTCCCTTAATCATAACTAACCCCGTACCCGAATCTCTGGGACCAGTGTCTAATTTGGGATTTCTAGTTCCCTCAAATTACTAGATGGCGACTCCAATAAAATCTTTGTTTCCCCCAATCGAGAAAAAAAAAACCTTTTTGTTAAAATAAACAAAAAGCGGGAGCCGTCGCCCGACGTCGTGTATCGACATGTATAGTAAAATAACTTCAATGATAAGGATAAAAAATGCCTACTTGAAAATTCATTTATTGAATGGAATTGGTTAACATAAAAATCAATATTTTTTTTTATGGTTTTTTACTGAGATTATCTCTCTCTATAACTGGAACTCGATCACTTTTTTTTTTCTCAAAACAGGAATTAAGAAGTGATAAAAAATAAAGGTTTGTATCACAAACCAAAGTGATTTTTTGCTACATTTTTTAAACTGTAACTCGTTTCCTCCTATTTTGTTTCATCTATTTTGATTTTGTCCCTCCTTAAAATTCTTGATAAATTGATTATGAATTTAGACATAAAAAGGTGCAATAAAAAAAATTAAGAACTAAATTAAAAAATAATAATAAAATATTAATGTGAATTAATAAAGTAAAAACCCACTTGATTTAAAGTATATTTAGGACTGTGATTGATTTTTAAAGTATTTTTCATTCGGAAATGTATCAAAATAAAATTTTTTATTTTTTTTAAATTATTTTTGATATCAGCACATCAAAATGATCTAAAAACGTCAAAAAATATTAATTTAAAGTAAAAATAAATTTAAATTTTTTTAAATTATTTTTAAAACACAAAAATAAACTGCCATTGGATTTTTGTATAATAAATAAGTGTCACTGCCAAAGAGTTTTCTATAATAAATAATTTGCAGTACCAAAGCATTTATTGCTAGGCTTAGATATATTTCATGTACTAAAAAACCTGGGAGAAATTTTAGAGTGGTGTAGGAGTTGTTACCGATACATATTTTAATAGATAAATACAAGAAGTAAGCAGAGATGAATTAAAAAGATATTTTTAAATTTAAATAAAAATATTCTTATCACTTTTAGTTAATATAGATATAATTTTCTATTTCATAATATTCTACAATGAAAAACCACTTAAATTTAGATAAAAAGTATATTTCAAAAAAATATAACTATAATATAAAACAAGTATTGATGGTGACTCTCAACACTCTAAAATTCCTCATATTCTGGGATGGCTTCCTCTCAAACTTATTAAAAAAGTCAAATAATGCTTTTTTAAAATTTCTTTAAAAATATTTAAAAAATACAAGAACAAAACAAGCTCAGTAATAAATGTCTATTTTCACCACGGAAAATGTAGAAGGTCTATTTTAGACCCTGCGAACCACTGAAAAATACCAGATACCATGTGGCTGTGATAAGACAACAAGTAATTACTGGGCAATGCAGATAAAGAAGCCCAAATCCGATGGGCTAGTAAATGGGACAGAAGGGTTATTCTTATCCAAAACGGAGGGTCCAAAACAGTGGCAGCAGGACCACAATTCAAAACTGTACCCGTAAAAACAGTGATGAATTAGCTGGATTCAATAGGGACCAGGGGACCAGGAGAGGGCCTCGTTGAGACAATTGCACTGAACGAGGTGGTACAAGAGACAAAACCGTTAACCTGACATGACGTGTACGTCCATGATTGATTGTATTCCTGGAGAATAACAAAGAAGATCCTCAGAGATTGTTTTCTTTTTGAATGAATCTACAAATCTTGGACTTATTTGTTGCCAAATCTATGCACCAACTGGGACTGATTATTATTGTGTGGTTAGTCTGCCGTGACCTCCTACATATTCAAAGAGGTAGAGGAAAGTTACCAGTTACGAGCAAAGGTCACAACAAGGGATGTGTTTATTATTGGAGAAGAAAACGGCAAGATTGTTGTTATGTTTCCAACAAATCTTGACGTGGCCATGTCTCGTTCTGGAATGATAAATGACTTGGTTTGCAATATTCGTGACATGGATTTGATAGGGCATTGATAAACGATCGATAGCGATGTTGCAACAACGAACTAAGACATGAAAATCATGGAGTAACCAATATTTATCCTCTAAGCTGTTGATGATCTGGGAAAACAGAGACATGCATTGCTTCGATCATGGTAAAAACGTTCGATCAAATCGTCGTCTAATGTCTGGATTTAAATCCTATTATGCAGAGATTGGTGGCAATCCTTCCTGACATGCATTAGGCACTAGTTTAGTTCTGAAAGACGAGTTCCTCTCCTCCATGTTGAGCTTCTGTTGCTGTAGGTATCCACATCAAGGGATCGATTGCAATCTTGGCTGAAAAGCCTGTGGGAGAAAGAAAGGGTGGTTGTTTGGCTCGAATACATGATAAATAATCATGCAATGCGTATGAATCTGGGGGACCCAAGATTTAAATTCCGGACCAACATGAATCAAATACTGTCCTCATGCATCAACTGGGGATAATAAGTCGGGGAAAAAATCCCAGTTTTAGCTAGCCTATGCAAGTAGCCATATGTTGTCCAGCGTGAATTGTTCTCATCAGCCTGCATTTATAAAGCCGGAAACAGTGGCACCACAAATTAAGACAAAATCTACCAGAAAGTGACATCTCTATTCACCCTTCAACACCGTTCCGTTTGGCATGCCTTATATTTAAATCAATTGGCAATATGGGTAGGACTAGATTGGTAAGAGATATTGTCACAGATGAAAAGAGACAAATGTGGCTTCTAAGAGTACATTTGTCTTGTTGCTGGAGGCATGGTCACTTGCTCAGGTACGAGACGAGACGAGACGCCTTAGTATGAGGTATATCAGCTCATGTTATTGTTTGCTTTTGTGTGAGGCCATATATGGGTGTAGATCAGAGGAGTTTTTCTGTACTGCAGAGGTGTGCGGTCAAATTGCCAGAGTCTGGTGGCTTTCCCGGCAACTCCAGCTAATGAGATTGGGACCATAAGATATTATTGATCCTAGCCATTGAAAAGTCGCTACTGTCTTTCGGAGTTCTTTTTTTCGGATAAATGTCTTCTGGGGTTCTTGGAAATCGGGCTATTTATCATAAACATGATTGATTAGACCTAATTATCCTGCTTTATTCCTTTGTGGGTTGGTCCAATAGGAGTGATGATCAGCCCATAAACTGAATTACTCGCCATGGACTATGGAGTTGGTCTATTTGTGGTTGAACCCAGATAAGCAAAGTATTGCGCGCGGACAAACTGTTTATAACATATAGGTGTTTGTAACAGTGGATATAAAACGACCATTAAAAAAAATAATTTAAAAGGGAAAAAAATCAAAAAATTTTAAACCTCCAGTTAAAAGAACACCTTAATTTTGCGTTAATAATATAAGTTATTGTAGGTTTACATGTAAGGAATACTAAACAACATGGTAGTATGCATAGGTAAACGGTTGACTCATAGGCCAGTTTGACTTAAGAATGATTCCCCTTGATTTGCTGAATTTCACTAGAAGACAAACTCATGAGAAAAGGGCCCGAAAGGAGCCTCCCTCTTCACCTGAAAAAATGACCCAAACCCTTCCTGCACTTATCGTTGATTCTATATGTTCCATCGGAAATTGTCGTCTAAGAACACAATTATTGCCGTCTTTCTCCACTTTGAAATCTGAGAAATGCCATTTTAACATATCCCACTTGATTCAATTATGTTACATAAATATATATATATATACAAAAAAAACTTAGAACCTGGCTCATGGTTTGATTGGATGCTTTCAAAACTTTAGCACAGGTTACCAAACTTGGGAAAAAAACAATAAAGCTTCGTTTCCCTGAATCAAATCAGACTGGAAAAATGCCTGATGCAAGTTATGATTGGTCTATCTAGATTGTCCATGAAATTACCCCGGTGATAATACAAGGAAAAAAACTGACATCCTCCCGTTTGGGCCAGTTCATACGGCAGGGTGGCTGTCTGGGCGCCGTATTCTAGGCCCCGCGATGTCTACTTTTTTGCCGGTGGCTATTTCATGATAACCTAACTTTTTTCTCCAATGAATGCTATCCTTTCTTAATAATCCCCTGCAAGATCAGTAGACATTATTCATCAAAATCATGGCGCAACAATCAACAATTTTTTTTCAAAGGTTATTTGTAAAAAATTATTATTATTCTTCATTTTTTCTTCACTATCTAGCTATAAGAAGATAAACATATTGCCATTTTCAGGACTAATATTGCATCATAAATGATTTGAGCAGAGCGGTGGTGATAGACGCAGCTACCTCCAAGCATTTTTATGGCACCCATTGCCTGCCAAAATAATTTACAGGCATGGTTTTCGATCTCGGTTTTTCAACGCAAAGATCCATCATCCAACAGAAGGAGTTGTTTTATTCATGTTGGGTACGGTAATGCAACGTGGAGAAAAAGTCTGATACGGCAGTGGAAAAAAATAAAAAAACCATGGACACCACCACTTGCCTCACTCTGCATGACTGTCAGTACTGTTCTATGAGCTAGCTGGTAGGCTGTAGCTGCTGGAACGGCAATAACTGTATTCCGTGACTTACACCTTCTGCTCGCCGTCAAATTTTGCCATTCCGATACAGCAGATTTGCCTTTCTTTCGATTTCCCATGTATCAATCTAAACACGCGCTTCTTCGCTCTCCTTTGGTTTTGGCTTTTTTTTTAAGAAAAATAAAATTGAACGTATCTATTCTTGTTAGTTTTTTTTTTTTTTAACTTTAATGGAACATTGTTGTTAGTTTTTCATTTTTTATATTTCAAAATTCTCAATTAATTTTTATAATTTGTTTCAATTTTTATGAGATTATTATAATTTCAAACAAACATCTTGATATTTAGTTAATATTTAAATTTTATAAGCGTTTATTTTTATTATCATATCATTAAATAAAAAATAGCTTAAATTTAATAAATTTTTTAAACCCAGTAAATTTCATGATCAAGATCGCGAGTTTTGTGAATTAAATCGCAAAATCTAGGTCGATCTGTCATTATCTCAATATTAAAAAAATAAAAATAAATTATCTTGGATTTTTTTTTAACCCAAACCAAGCTTTTATTGATTTTTCGAGTTGTCTTAAAACCCCCCAAGTTAACCGGATCATGTTAAGTCAACTCTTATGCACGTTAATTTTAAACTCATGCTAGATAAGGAGTCGGGTCGAGAGATTTTAATGTTGATCCGTTGGGTCCCCTCTAATAAAAATGCCATATAGATTCATTTTTTAAAATAAAAAAAATCAATCTTCATATTTTTTTTCTTTTGATTGAATTATTTTTACTTTTTTTTACATATTTCATCATTTAACATTTGATTGATTTTGAATTGGTTATAATAATTTGTTTTGATTTACTTTTTATGATGTTATTGTAGTTTCAAACAAATATCCTAATATTTAGTTTATACTCAATTCGGCGAATATCTATTTTTATTACATATCATTGAGTAAAAACTTGTTTTAAAAAACAAAATTGTTAAACGCAGTGGAGTCTATGATCTGAATCGCGGTCAATCTAATATGTCATTATCTTAATACTAAAAATAAGATGTTGAAAAAAAAAAAAGTCAAACCACACTTTTATCGACCATTAGGTTATCTTTGGACTGATCAAGTTAATTGGGTTACTTCATAGCAATTCTCATAAAATTAATTTCAAACTGGGACTAGAAAAAACATCATATTCGGAGAGTTCAAGATTGACCCATTGGATCTAGTTTAATAATAATTTCAAATAGTTCTTGGAGTTTGAATATTTTATTGAGATTTTAAATTTTTTTTATCCAACTTGCAACATAATATATGCTAGAAAATAAGTGTATAAAAATTTAAGCTTTTTATGTTTTCATATTCTTCCTCTGATTATAATCGAGTAATAAAATTAACATGCAAAATTCAATCATATTAAAGTGAAAGATAACACAAGAATAAAGCATTAACGAACTAACTAACTCTCTCTTTATCTCTATTTATTACTTTTGCTACACACCCATAAGCATTATGGACTGGAATAGTAAAAATATAATTTTATCATTGACAATAACACACGAATGATCTTGACAGCGAGGATATAATAGTATTCTTGATGTTTATTGAACACTTAAATGACTAATGTGTCCCTGAAGGTAAAAACAACATGCATTGGTGGACAAGGTTATTTATTACTTTTTATTTTTATTTGCATAGTAAAATTACAATAAAGCTCTTGGGTGAGAATTTCCGTGGTCTAAGGGTTTTTTTGTTATTAAAGAGTTTACTAAGGGACATTTTAGTATCTTGCCATTAATAAAATATTATTGAGTTTGAAAAAGCGGGTTGTGCATGGTATTCACCTGAACACATGTCATTTCATTCTTGGTTTTTGAACGACGCATGCGGCACTGTTCGACGACCAAACTCTAGTTTCTATAATGGCATTTTAATCCCCACAGTGTCGCCTCTATTCATGGATGGTGCTTATGCAAAAAATATATTAGGTTCTACGTTGATGGTGATTTTTTTCCCTCTCTTTCTTTATTTTAGAGCCAATCAATATATATTTTCAAAACAACCATTTGATTTATTTTTATTTTAGATTTTGTCATTGTTCTTTTTTACTTGTATTTCTTTTATTTTAGATTATCCATGCAATTGGAATCTTCTTTCAATATAATGCTCATTTGATTTTTTCAGTTTTCAGTTTGATTTTCATTCTTTTCATTCTATTTTTTTAAAAAAATTTCTCTCAATTGAATTATTTTTTCAATTGCATTATATCACTCTTAACACAATTATTTTTTAAATTGCATCACTTAATATTTTAGTTTATTTTATTTTGTGTTAGATATGATCCTAATTCTTTTAACTGTTATTCATTTTGTTAGTTTACATCTTTATTTTTTTCAGTTTTTGTTTACAATTAATTTTTAATAGTATTATCTTTTTGCAAGGTTATCCCGATCTCGCTTTTATATATAAACTCAGCTTTCCTCATGACAATATATTTTTTTTAATTTATTTATTGTTGTTGTTTTATTTTTTTTATCATGTTATTAAATTAATCAAATTATCAAATTCCTCTTATGTTTTTTTTAAATAATCATCAACATCATGGACCACCAATCTAATCTTTTACTAAAAGAGAGATGGAAAGAAAAATCTTAATAAACTCGAGTTTTTTCACGAGCTAAAACTAAAACAAGACAGACAACTTTATCTACAAAGTCTATCTTACATAATTCATTTTTTGGTTAAGTTTGTCTTCCATTAGCTTCACAGTCAAGCCTGTTTTCTCTTTTCAAAAATGGTTACGAGTCACGTGCAGTGAACATGTGCCTTCACAAAGGTAAAAAATAGAACACCAGAAAAGCACACGTAGCCAAACTCTACCGTCACCGTTACTGTGACGAAGATTAATTTTTTTATATTACCAATACTCATATTTAACATAATTACCTCTTACATAAAAAAAAATTAAAAGCGAATAAAAAAAGCCAATCAGGAAAAACACGACCGATATTTGCTTCTCGCCGAAACAAAATTGACAATGCCAGAAAACAAGCAATGCCGATACGAGAACTGTCGTTCATCATCATATTATCATTATTTATCTTCAAAAAGCTATAAGAGAATCCGACCCGAACAAATCACCAATATCTTGAAAATGGTCTTGCACATTCCAACTTGATAAACCGAAGCCGAAATCCAAATCCATGTCCCTGAAATCATCATCTTTCAAAAAACCACCATCGGCAAAACTTGTTTCCTCGAAAATACTCCTCATTGAACTCCGAAGTTCACAAATGTCGGTTGTGGGAGGAAACAGACTGTCGATCGAGGAATAATACTCCGAAAAATCGGACAAGTTCTCCGATAAACAAGAGTCCTCTTTTACTTCAGGAACCTCATTTCCGGTATCTCGGATTTCTCTAATTGAGCTGGCACTTTGAGTCTCGGCCTCTTCACTAAACCGGAGCACTGAGATTGGAGAGCTCACATTAACAACACCGTCATTGTTAATATTATAGTTACTATTTGACTCGTCACCGGAGATGTACCCGGAGGTGGCTGCCAGCGGTGAGCACCTAGCCGGAGGAGTGATAAAGTTGGTGAGGGCGTCGGGTCCACGTAACTGAATAGCCGCGTTGTCATAAACCATAGCAGCTTCTTCAGCAGTATCATAAGTGCCTAACCACAGCCGTACACGTCTCAAGGGATCTCTAATCTCAGCCGCCCATTTCCCCCACGGCCTTTGTCTCACCCCTCTAAATTTCTTCCCCACCACCGCCGTTGCCGTTGCCTTCGACGGAAAACGTCTCGTCCGAGACCCATTATCGCCAACCTTCTTCCTAGCACTCCTCGACGGTCTGGTCCCCAAAACCGTGTCGAGTGGGACACAGTCAGCACTTCTTGATGATGATGGTGGCTCTATAGAGATTTCATTGACAAACTTTTTGACCCTTGTGACATGTCGTTTATGGGAAGAGACTGTTGCAACCTCGTTTTCTTCGTCACTTGAAGAGTCAGTTGCATAAGTGTCTGTTACTGATATCCGTACAATTTTTGGAGGTTTAGAGTGTTGGACTGGATTCGATAAAAATGAGGTTGTGAGTCTGGTTTGGTTTCTATGCTCACTAAACTTGACTGGATGATCCATTTCTTGATGGGTTTCTCTTTTTCTCGAGTGGTTACTATCAGATTCGCATTGAAAATGAAGCGGAGAGTATATAGTGAAGGACGGGGGTGTAAAAATATTAGAAAGACTTAAAAGATGAGGGAGAGATTCTTTTGAGACTGGACACGAGGAGAATAAAGAGAAAGAGGGGTAGGAGGTGGGATATAAAGAGACCCTGTTGTGGTTATTGAAGGACGGGAAATTTCAAGGAAAGTTACAAGGAAGAAAAAGGAGGAAGATGGTCTAAAGACAAGAAACTGGGTTGATAGGGGGGTATATATGAGTACGGAAACGTGAAGATATGGTCAGTGAGGACTGAGGAGACACCAAGAACTATGGCAGCAATAGAAAGAAGCAAAAGTGGGTTTTTTTTTTAAAGAAAGTTCATAGCTTTACCGGAGAGGAAAAAAAAGGGAGGGAATAAAGGCATAAAATGTTTAGAATCACCACCACCACTACTGCCTTCTTATGCCACCACCACCGTTGCTTGACAGACACAGACTGCTTTTCCACACACTTACTCCGATAAAGAAGTGAAGAGAAGCTTTTGGTAAAGAACCAAACGAATACCAAGTGGTTTTCTTGGTGTACTAGAAAGGAGATGAGAGGATTTAAGAAACAGGGGAGAGAGAGAGAGAGATAAAAGATACACAGCACACTTGAGTTTGTAGGCGGATACCAAAACAAGCTATTTTATAGAATCACAAGAAAGCCGCAATACCCTTCAAACCGGTTCGGTATCCTCATCTAATATTTTAATCTCTAATTTCCAGAGTTTTTGTTTTGTACACGCCTCATGCTAGTCCTTGCGTCATAAACTAACTTTCAATTCAGTCCTTTTATTTCTGTGAATATTTTTTTTAAGGGGCTCCGGTAATATATAAGATGATGTTGTTATTCATGCATAAACAAAAGATTTGGATAAAATGCATTAACAAATATAGATAAATAAAATTAATTGAAACTCCCTTTTCAAACACTCTAATTAAGACAAAAGATTTGTTCTTAGCATGGTTCGTTTTAGCTGTGGCTATGAATATAAAATAATATTCGAAATATAATTCAAAAGTCCCTTCACTAGCGTGTCGATTTAGCTATTTAATCATCTTTCAAATTTCAAAAATGAATTTTTAAATTAGAAATATATCTTTTCTTTTGGAATTGGATTGTAACAAAATCAAGAAGCCCTAGCTTTCTGGAGTTGGGGAGGGGATAAAGGAATTTGAAAACTTGATTGGAGATATCTTTAAATTCAGGGAGTAAATTAAGATTCGTGTCATTCGTTTCTACTACCGGAAGGAAGAGGAGAGGAGGGAGGGCGTGTTTAATGACTGAACGACAGGTCGTAAGCTGAGAAGGCGAGATATTTTTAACGAGGCGCCGCATAGAAGGGCAAGTAAGGTCCGTACACGTGGACAGGTGGACCCGGTAAAAGAGTGCCCATCCAATGGGAGGATGTGCTTTTCCCTGCTGACTCGGCTAAAGAAGGATTTCTTTTTTTGGAATTGAAGATTTTCAGTCACGTGAGACCAGACACTCAGTTCAGTGTTGCCTTTGACTAAGAATATTTTTAAAAACCCCTTTTAATGACCCTTAATTACTATACTTAAAAGGTGTTAAACTGCGGTTATTGAGGCTTAACCTTCATGGGTTGTTTTTGTCTTTTGAGATTGGAGGCATCTAGTTGCCGTTACACTATGTGTTGGCGCCGTGTATGATGATTTCTTACTTGTTCTTACCCTTCTTTGCAATTCTACATTGAATTTGGGGCCATTTTATAACTGATTTTTTTTTTATTTTTTTTTTAAAATGTTCTTGCTGCATTTTGACCATGCCATTCCAGTGCTTTCTTAGCTGGCTTCAAGTCATGTATGGAGCCTGAGAGATGACTTGTTTATTTGTCCGCTATAATTGGTAAAACAGTCGTTTTTTGGCGGTGAATTCTAATTTTCAGGTTGAAGGGCGTGTTTTTTTTTTCCAAACATGTTTTTATTTCCTTAAACATGGTCTTAGTTTGGTGTTTTTGCTAATTTCGACCATATATGGAAATGTAGTATTTAATTTTCTTAGCTGGCTTCAATTGATTGAGCCTGAGACGCGTAGGTATCTTGATACATTACATAGTGAGTGTGGCTGGTAAGATATTTCTCTTGGCAGTAAATTTGTAATCTTTTTTGTCTGTTTGTCGGCCTGTGTGCAGGATGATTTTATTTCCATGGTTTTAATGTCCCCATTCTATTTTCAGTTTCTAAAACAACATGGTTCTAGGTGGCATGCGTGATTTTGTATTGAAACTCCCTTTAAGTTTTCAATTTTCATCCTGATTATTAAACAATATTTTTTATTATTATTTTGACCCGTTGAAAAGTAAAAATATATTATTTTAATGTATTTTTAAATTAAAAAATACTTTAAAAAAAAACCTTCGAAACTATCCCTATAATTATGTAATAAATAGCAGCAGGAACCCAAAAAAATTAGGTATTTTTTTTTCCTGCAAAAATCTTGTGGTTAAATCAGCCATCTTTTATAGCTCGATGATTTTTAGGTGTTCACATGCATTAATCAAGAATAAGTGTGGTGCCTCTTTCTTTCTTAACGCCCAGCAGGCTTCTCCATTCATAGCCGTTAGCGCTGGACAGTTTGGTGTTTGATTCTGAAAAGGCTGCCAGAAAATAAAAATTGTTGGCTTTTACAATAAACTCCACCTAATATACATAGCAAGACAACTTTTTATGAGTTGTTGCCATATTAATCATATATTGTGCGTTTTTTTTAATTAAATAAAAATTACAATTCATTTACTCTTACATGACGTCACAGATAGCAAGTAAATATTTAATTTGAATTTAACTACCACATAGGTACATGATATACATAATATTTTCTTACATTTATATAGCATTTTTTGTTTTTTTTTTTTTTCAAGGCGGTTTTAAAAACACTACTACCTAGCATAGTTATAGTCTAGAATGCAGGCGGAGACCACTCAGCATGAAAAGTGGAAGGAGGTGAGCGGGGGGCAACACGGTAATTCACTAAACAATGGGCCTCGATTCATGGGCCAGCCGGAATTGGTGTGTGTGACTCCTTAACAATATTTATCGAACGATGTGTCGAACAGAGAGCCGCCCGTGTTTGTTTCTTTCGTCCACTTGCGGTGTGTTTAATGCTACTTCTGCTCTTGGTTTCATATGATTCTTGAAGGTGTTTTTTTTAAAAAAAAATATTAAATTAATATTTTTTAAATAATTTTGATATGCCAATATTAATATTTTAATATATTTTAAAATGAAAAACTAATTTAAAAGGTTTATTAAATAGATTGTTTAATGTTTTAGCAGACATTTTCTATCTAGTACATTATTTTAAATGTTAATTTGAACGGTTTCCCTGCTCTCTCTATTGAGTACAGATACCCATGCTGCTTCCGTACAGAAAGTGACAACAAATTTACAAGAATTTTGTGCAACTTGCTTTGCCTTCCTGATCATATCATCTTCTACTACTTGACCACACCTTTTTTTATTCCTTCAAATTTGTGTTTTCTATTGCAACGCCAAAGATATAAAAAAATGGAGACTTTTTTATTTTTATTTTTATTTTTTACTGTTTAGATTGGTTGTGCCAGGCTTTTGTTATGAGCAAAAGGGTGGTAATTATACTGTAGATTTTGTTTTTTAAAATATTTTTTTATTTTAAAAAAAAAAGAGAGAGTAAAAGATATCCCTCGTCATAAAATGTTAGTTTTCCTAACTTTGCCATGTGTATTCTTCGTTCTAATAAAAGTTTGATTACTCTTTTATTGATGCCGATAGTTGATTGGATGGTCATACTCCTCAGTATCACTGCTGGGATTTTTTGTCAAGAGAGTGCTTTGAATAATATAGCCCCTATCTAAGCTGTTGCTCCTATCTATCAGGTTAAAAAGCACTTTAAAATGTATCATGAGGGTTTGTTCATGCTGTCCAGCTATGCTTCTTAAGAATTTTCAGTTTTTTTTAAAAAAATTAAGTATTTCTGTGTTTTTTTATTGTTAAATCAAAAATAAATTTTAAAATACAAAAACAATTATTATTTTTATGTATTTTCAATCAAAAATAATTTTAAAAAACAATCACAATTATAATATCACAACGTTAAGATGAAATAAAATGGATTTACATATTAAAAAGCAGAAGCTGTAAGCCTGTTTGTTTTTGTGTTTCAAATTTTTTTTTTAGAAAAATAAAATTATTTTTTTATTTACTTCAAATTAATATTTTTTTTGGTGTTTTCTGAATATTTTAATGCGTTTATATCAAAAATAATTTTTTAAAAATAAAAATATATTATTTTAATATATTTTCAAATAATTTTTTTAATAATACCTACAATCAAACTTCTAACACCCTAAATAAAAATAAAAATAAAAGTAAAAGTAAAAGTAAAAGGAGGCTGAGAAGGGAAAGAAAATCAAACAATTCCTCAATCATTTGCCGTTTTGTTTTTTAATAAATTTTGGATTCATTCCTGTACTCTCTCCGCAATTTTGATGGATAGTTACGTCTTTGTTGACATTCAAGGTGACTTGATTAGCTTGAATAAGTACTAGCTAGGGTTGCTAATTATCCATGGATGGCACGTAGTTATGAAACAGACCAGTCATGATCATGACAGCTTGAACATGGACGTGTTTTCAGGGGCATGGAAGCTAGCAAGCGGCAGTACACGTACGACTTGAATAGAAAAGATCACAGAAAAAAAAAATAGAATTTTCTTACATATACCAGAGTATCATCCCTTTTAGAACAGGCTTTAGCTACGGAAACATAACACTTAATCAATTAATTAAATGTTTAGTGGTGAGTGTCTGAGTGGTATCCCTTTTACCCAGTATTGCTAATGTTGTCAGGAAGAGATTATCACACATACCCGTTTCGTTTCATTTGTTAATTAACTATATGAAATCATATTTATATAAACTAAGTATAAAAATACATAATATGTATGTAAGATAATTTTAAAATTAACATTATAATTAGCAAAAACAATATTACAAAAGCAATAATAATAAAAATAACTCTTAAATACAAAAATAACACAATATAATAATACTTCTGAGCCTATCTATATCATCTGCGACGATGAGTGGATGGACGAGCTTCATCAATATCACAACTTTCACCTGTCTGTGTGGTCTCATCCTCCCAGACAACATCTAGACTCAAATTCTCTCATAATAGATAAAGTGTAGTATGACATGTCTCAAACCAAAAAGACACATAATAACGAGTATGTTTTTCACCATCGTCGAGATCATGAAGATCAACCGCAACACATCGACCATCATGTAGCAACTGTTCAACCTAATATGAAGCAAACATAAATTATTTATCCATAAATAAAATACAATGTTTTTTTGTCAAAACCTGTAAAAAAAAACAAATATTTGCAATATTTTGAATCTGACGTGCATGTGGCTTATGCTCCATCTCCTTGCGTGGAGAAACTTGTGTTGGGTAAGGTGTAATGATTTGACGTGTTATACTCAAGTACTAGTCCATGTATTCCTTCTCATAAATTGCAAGATGCACTTCTTGAATAATAGAATTTCTCTGTGCATCCTCTTATATTTTTTTTGCCATGCCTTTTCGTTCAGTAAACCTATCAGTGAAACTATTGCTGACAAATCATAAATTAACAACGATAGATTGATTTTTCAACGGATCATTTTTTATAGTGATTTCTCTTATCATGTTTTACTGTGATTATATGGTGACTGAAACCTTATGTTAGAGATCCTTCCAAGTCAATGGCGCACCATCTCCAAGATGCAAATTCAAATGCAATCTTCGAGCCTCACAATAGCGAAAAATTCCATATCATAAGTATTGTTGGTTGGTGGTTTTGATTATTAAGAGCAAGCAAGGACATCCTAACAAGTTGTTGAACAAGTCAAGGAGCACTGTGACCTAGATATGCACTTGTTCCTATTCCAAACTATTATTACATAATCATAAAAGTTTATGAAACTTGAGAGTTCGATAGGGATTGTGTTTCTTCTTTTGTTTTGCCATCCTGCTTGATGCAACCTTCGAGATAATGCCTTTCAGTTCCATTGATTTGTCTTGAAGGACACAAGATTATTCCACCAACAAATCAGTTTGTCAACGAGGTCCATTGATTTCTACAACGAAGCGCAGTAATTCATTAGGGCGTGTGTACAACAAATTGGCACTTAATACTATAGTATAGTTGGTAGACTCCATGCGGTTTAGAGTTTAAATTAAATCATTAGATTATATGTGTTTATTTGCGTGATTAAATATAGATTAAGCATTCATTAATTGGAGCATATTGACAGGACCCATAACCTGCCTTATGGTCGGAGCAGAGAAAACCACTTGCTCTTGTCTTTCAACGTATACTATATGCTTTCCCTCTGGTCAAAAACTGCTGTTGAAGTGTACCTCGTCCACTCGGTGAGCCTGAATTGAACTTGAGCCAGCTCCTTGTGACAGAAGTGTGGTTCCCCGCTGGATCATCATTATTTTTTTAATTTCTTGTTAAATTATTTATTTACACTTGTTAATCCATTGTTCTTTTATTCGTTTTTTTATGTGCGTTTACCGAAATAAAAAAGAAAATGGTTTTGGTGGAGAGGCTTGACCACTGGGCGTGGTCCTGTTTCGGAAATCGAAGACAGCCGATGACCGTTTGAGACATGGAATTAGTGGGCCCAACTAGGAACTCGCCGTTTTCAAACGGCATCATACATGAATACCAATACCAAGACAATTTTTTTATAGATTTTTGACTTCAATAAATTAAAATTGTAGAAAAATAATAAAAAAATATATTTTATTAAAAATCAAACAGAATTCTAAAAGCATCACCGAACATACCATAGTGTTGTATAGGCACTACTACCATTAAAGGAAGAAGCTTTACAGTTAAAAGCCGTACGTAGCTATACCAAAAAGATCTGAATCTCTCAATCAATTCTCATATGGATGTTCATCTTCCTACTAATGCATTAATGGAAATTCTCTATATAGAGCAACCTTTTTACGATCTAGAATTGCATTGACGGGAATAGAAGTAAAATTACTTAATTGCCACCTAATTTAAAACTTAAAACCCACAAGGTAATATTGAGATATTACTAGTGAGTTTATAACCCAACCGACACCTGCCTGCGTAATCCTCTTCAAGAGGTCTTAAATTGGTTCAAAAATGCCTCAGTAATTAAATATATTTTATTTATAATATGCAAACAGAGACGTTGTTGCCCAAGTATACAAGAGATTCATAGAAGGAAAGGGGGAGGGAAAGGGTGGAGAGACCTTTTGTTCTTATATACATGGACTTGCTAAAGCACTGGTTGTTGCAAGCTAAATGTTGGGTTAATGTAGTTGAAAGCGGGTGCCAAGCCCTCAGATTTAGGGTTTAGGTAGCCATCAAAAACAAGAGGGGCAAATAAACTAATAAAGGAAGTTTTAGTTCATCACAATTGTGACGGGGTTAGGTGTAAGCTTTGAATGCCCACTACCACCACCATTAATAATAATAATAATAATAATAATAATAATACTAATAATAATAGAGAGTACCTTTTTGGATGCCCCCTAATCAATGCATCATTATTTCTGTCTTCTTTTATTTGTTTGTTTTTAGTTTTAAAAATATTTAAAAATATTTTTTAAAAAATTAAATTTTTGTTGTTAGTATTTTAAGATCGTTTTAACATGCTGATATCAAAAATAAATTTTTTAAAATAAAAAAAATATTATTTTAATACATTTTCAAACGAAAAACACTTTAAAAACCACTCCTACTACAGTCTCAAGCACCGACAATTAATTCTCCTTACTTGTTAGGCACAGTTTTCTTCTTGCTATGAATACAAGTTAAGCATCAATGGTGGTGCAAGATCAATGCAGCTTGAGAGTCTAAGTTGCTCTCAAAGGTGCGGCAGCGGTGGAATTGGGGACGTCTTAATTAACTCTTCGTTACAAAATGTTGGCTACAAATATAAGTAGCAGACCTCCAATTCCTTGCTCTTATCTTAAAATGAAATTAAGGATCGACTTGCGCTCCTCTCCTTCCATAAATTAGCAGTCAAATTAATAGCATTGATGGCACCCCATCATCTTGATTTCAATGCAGGGCAGGCAATGTGTTAGACGTTATGTTAATTAAACCCAAGCACAACCCCGAAAGGCCACAAAGAGTGAATGTTTCAGAGCACGTACTCTTTAATTTTAGAAATAAAACCATGGATATATGTGATTAGAGAGCAGGGGAATAGGAATAATCTGATACTGAATTTTAATCCTGAACCAGAGGTGATGATATCTAGATTAGCATTAATACGTACAGAGATTCCATCTCGCTCTGATCATCGATCGAGGGCAATAATTTGAAAGAATTGGTTAATGATAATAAGTCAACTAAACGTACATGCCACCCAAGCACACAACCTCTGATCAAGGTCACAACCAGCAGATGGTTTCAGCTAGCGAGAGTACTTAAGAAGGGAAATAATAGATATTCAGTGAATGATTAGAAAGAGAGTGAAGAATGATCATTTTGTTGCATAATGGGTTTGTTAATACTAAAACTCAATCAGTCTCTTACACTTCCAGCTCAGCAACTGCTTTGCAAACATGTGGCGACTCGACAATGGCCACATCATCCACTATTGAGATATTGAGTTGGGGTCAGCTTGTTCTTGTCATTCTCGTCTCCACTTGAGACAAACCCTAATTGAGCAGATGAAACGGTGATTAGTTTAGGAGTTTGGGTACCCTTAATTTAGGACGCTAATTAAGCTTACTTTCCAGCTCGTGTGCACGACTCCTTTGCCGGGACTTAAATTTGAATTCTTTTTCATTCATTATTAGGGTTTACACGTGCATGCAATTCTCAAATCGGAAAAGATCGTGTGTGTGTGTTAACTTGATTGATTAAATACTCCAAATACAATGATTCTAGACATGATGAAAACACAGGGGTCACAGTGCCCGGTGAAAATACAACTAATTAAGTGAATAGGAAGTTGAAGTCGACATATATTTGTTGCATTCAAATGGAATAGAAGGCAGGGACTACTCTTGTGTTTAATTCATTTGGTGGGTTGATATTGATATGTTCCGTCTGCAGTTTGCTAGCAAATATATATAAATATATAGTTTTATCTGCTTGTCTTATTTTTTTTATAATTATATATAGAAAGCAAAAGGTGAATGAAACAACCAATAGATGTGGTATTTTTTTAATGGAAATCAGCGGTTGGATTTTAATTAATTATGTACCAAGTTGATATAGATCATTGTATTTTAAATATATAATTTATTTGCTGAAGATGACTACCATATGAAGGGCCAAAGTTAAGCTGCTACGTACTCTAATATACACGAGTGTTGCAAAATATCAAGTTGAAGTGTATATGGGTCTAGAAAAATATCAGACCCAATTCTTTAAAGTTCATCTATATGATGAGTTCAAGTATATGTAGGTTTGGAAAGATATTAAACTTAATTTTTTTGGTTTCAATTACACGATAAATCCAAGTGAATGTGAGTTTAACAAGATGTCAAGTCCAACTCCCTTGAGTTTAGCTACGCACATGTAGATCTAGTAAGATGTCAAACCCAATATTTTTGGTTTAGAATCCTTCCACACACGCGCGCGCGCGCAATCGATGGACTTTATAGGCTTCATATAGAGTCACAGGGTTATCAGTATAACTCTTAACATACAATGTTAAGAACTTATAATAGTTATTTCTCTACACCACTAGGTGTATAAAAATCCTCAAGAGTTGATTATATTTCAATCAACATTAATGTTATGAAATGATTATTCCTATCAACATTAATGTTGTGTACAAAATGATGTATGAAAGACTTATATAGGTCTGTTTTTTTCTCATCAACATTAATGTTCTGTAAGGGTAATTTCTATTAACATAAATGTAATGTTGTGTATGAGACATTCTCTATGTGTTTTATTAAAACTGTTATGAACTAGATTTTTGCATGTAAATTAGATTACAAAAAGGTCTTTATGAATGAAAAATATATTATTTTAGTTAATGTTGTGTAAGTGTAATTTCTATTATCATAAATGTAATGTTGTGTATGAGACATTCTCTATGTATTTTATTAAAACTGTTGTGAGATAGATTTTTACATGTAAATTAGATTAAAAAAAGGTCTTCATGAATGAAAAATATATTATTTTAGTTTGTTTGAAACACACCTATGTACGAATCTCAGTGTAAATAGCAAAAACTATTTGATTAATCAAATAATTTTTTTATATGATTAGATAAAAAAAATAGAAACTACAACAATCCCAAACAATCTCTTAATTTAATGGCTAAAAAGTTGAGTATATTTATATAAATATGGCTCTTGTTTTTAAACATTGGTATAGTTATAGCTAGTAAATCATACCTAACAATATATGGCTACTGAATTTTAATTTGAGCGCTACTTAGATTCATTAAACACCTTTTGTTTTATATATAAATGCTCCTAGAATAATAATAAAAAAGTGACATGGTGCAGCTCTAACAAGATGTCTATGAAGAAGGTTCCGTTTGAATAAAATGTATAGGTCTATGTCTTAGGTTTCTAGCCCAATCCACTCATATTTTCATGAAAAATGTCTTTTACTGGAAAAATATTTTTATGTTCCTAGTGTTTTGACTCAAACCAGAAAATATACGCTGGTTGTGATGTTATTCACTCAATTACTTGAAAAAAAAATAACAAAGAAAAATATAGCTTTCTTGATTTTGATTCTATTAATGTTATCACTTCGACCGGTTATTATCATTGTTTCTTACTTCTCTTACACTATACTTACAACAAAGAAGTTCATCATAAACACTATAGCATTTTGAACATTCAAACATGTTTTGTGCTACTATTTTAGTAAGTTGTTTGACAAAGAGAGCAAATAGTGCTATGTTTGCTATACGAATTCATAAAGGCACAAATTATAACTAAAAAAAGAAAGAATGAATCTAACTATATCGCATTATATGTCAATTACCTGCCTAAAATTAAATTGAGGATAAAATGCTAACCGGTGAATGATAAATAGAAGAAATTATGAAAATAGAGCCCAATTAATATTGAAAAATTTGTTTAAGAGTATTGTTAATGGATATATTTAAGGTCAAATTTAAAATAGAATACACTCACCTTTCGGGTTAAAACTTTGTTCGAATTTAGTCTTTAATATAAGGTTTTTAACATGAAACATTAACATAATTTAAATAAATTATGGGTGAATGAGAAATTGATCTCAAAGAACTTTTGGTTAATATAATTTAGTGAAACTCAAAACTCTCTAAAAGAATTATATCTCATGTAGAAAAGAAACCAAACTTTCTTAGTGTTTATAAAGTGAAAAGTTGAGAAGTTAAAATTGGGTGCAAAGAACACTTAAGTTTTTAGAAGAGAGAGGTCGCAAGTAAAAGTGAACTTTGAACTTAAACATGTGCATGTGTTGGCCCGGCTCGTGCTCTGGCCGAGTCTGGATATGAATTTATTGTAAAATAATATTTTGTGTCAGTGGAGATTTTGTTTTCAACTAAAATTTGGACTTAATCCTTGTTCATAAAAAATTACTTCTTCCGGTCCATTGTTTTGTCCAACCTTTAAATTAAAGGAATTAATCAATTTTTGCAGAGCTTAAACAAATTTTTCAGCTTAAAAGACATCTGATTTAAATCCTAAAATGTTCAAGTTTAATTTTGGTTTATTATGGGTAATCAAAGTTGTTAGTGAGGGAAGTTCATTAACTTTTGATTCCTAAAATTCTATATAAAAAGGGACTGAAGAATAGTGTTTAAGGTGTGAATTTAAAAATAAAAACATGATCATTAACAACAATAAAACTTGATAAATTTCAAAGTATTTCAACAAATAAGTACATTTTTTTATTTATGTTTTAACACATATTTAAAAATATATTGTATGATTAGTATGCATGTTAGACGTTTTTTTATATCAATTGCAAGTTTGATATATATTTAATGTGCATGTTAGAATATATATAGTTTTTTTTTGTCATGATTGCAAGTTACTATATTCTAATTAAATTGCATATTTATAAACTAAATATATTTTTATCACTTGTCCAGTTTTATTTGTCAATCTTGAACAACAATTAATTGCTCACAAATGAATCAACCAGGCATTGTGAGCTTGTGTCGTGTTGTCCTCGTTATTCGTGCGATGAGGCTCTAAGTGGTTAGGCTTTCAGTTTGTTTCATGCTGTCGTTTCGGGTTGGCCCAGAAACGTTTTAGTTCGGCATCTGCTTGTAGCAACTTGGATACAGATATTGCTAGGGTCCCAATGTGTTGACTGTCGAATGCATGCTTTATTGCTTTCGTGTTCTTTCTGCCAAAATCTTTCTTTCTTCTCTTTCCTCTCCCTTCCTGATTCGAAGCGAGAACAACTTTTGAAATATAGCATTATCTGTTCATTGGGAGTCTCTCCCTCATATAGACCTGGTCTAGGCAACATTTTATTAACCCCATATGGTTAGCCCTGTACCAGTGGTAAGAGCCTTTTAGTTTGCTCATCATAATCTGAAGCTTTGGAGTTAAGGCCGAGGTCCAGGGACAAAGAGCCTGTCTTACCTGCAGGTTCTGCTACCCAAACCACGAAACACGCAGCCAGCAGCCAGTTGCTTTATTGATTTTGTTGATGCCTTTTGCCCTTGGTCAGATTGTCTGTACATAGTAAATACCCAAGATCCTTCTCTCTTTCGCGTGTTCTTTTCTTGTTCTTTTTTTTGGCATTTTCCTTTTTATATTAAAAAAAAAGGAAATCTTACTGAATTTTTCCAAAACCTGTTTTTAGTAAAAAACTGAATCTTCTCCGATTCCCATGCGAAGAATAATCTTGATGCATTTTAAGAATTTTTTGCTGCAAGTTCTAAGAGCAACCCTGTTCCTGGACTTCAACATTTCCGGTAATGGAAGAAGGAAAACAAGGACTGCAATCACTCGTGTGATGCACGTGTGCCATGGCGGATGAGGATCATCCTCCAAGTGGTCTCTGGATATGGTTTTGAAAATTGGGATGTAAGGTTGACACTGTAGGATATTCAAGACATTTTCTTCAAAGTTCTAAAGACAATTTCTCATACAAACAATTAAAGCAGCAAATGTATATCAGGATGGGCAGTAATCAATCCTCTCCCTTTTGGTCCACTCATAAGAGGCACAGATCACACTTCTTCATTATACATGATAATTTATAGACCAAAGGCACTGGGAAAGAAGCCCTCCCTATCACACACATGGCAGCACATTAACCCATTGCATACTTCTGGGTCCAGCTCCTTGCAGTTGTCTCGTATTTGCTCCTATCAGTCTTGTACATGTGGGCAATCTCAGGCACCAGAGGGTCATCAGGATTTGGGTCCGTCAATAAAGAACAAATCGAAAGCAACACCTGAAAACATATGAATGAGAAACTTTCTCCTTTTGCATAGCATAAGCAAATCAAACCACAACTCGCAGAAAATGAATACAGCAGCACATCAGCGAATAATTTCAAGAGATTATGAATTATGATGCCATCAGGCCGTGCACTGACTGCTCCAATGTCCCAAGCAAATATCTAAAACTACAGAAAGAAAACAAGGAATTGGAGAAAGAATCCGCAACCATGATGGAATCATCTACAGAACTAAAGACCACAAACATCAGGGAAACCCTTCTTGCATTTGACAAATGTGCACAACGAACAGATTTTAGAATTTTTATTTCAACTTAAAAATGGGAATAACAGCTAGAAAAAATCTCTTACATCTAGGTTTGTTTGCTAGAAAGTAGTTTCTTATAGAAAATGAATTCCTAGAATGCAGATTATTTTCTGATATTTAGCAGTGCCATGAAAAATAAGTTAGAATTGGCTATGCCATGAAAAATAAGCTGGAAAATAACTAATAAATATTTTAATTTTTTTTTTGAAGTTTATCTAATATATATATCTATAGCATTGAATGTAACTATCTGACCACTTACAATAAAAAAATAAGATATAAAAAGTATAATTATGGGGGGAAAAGAGTTTATTATATCATATATTTATATATAGCTTATTTTATAAAATATAAATATACATATAATATAAATATTTTAAATATAATATTTTTTTAAGTAAATTTCATTTTTAAAACCTCAAAATATTTTTAAAAAAATTAATGAAAAAGCCAAATTAGTTAATATTATTGCTTGAGAGTTAGATATTTGGGTTTTTTTAGTAAGAAAACATGGAAAGTGAGATTTGTGTAAGGTGTTATGTGTGTAAAGACAAGGAAAGTGTTTTCCGGAATTAAAACGAGAAAAACACTTTCCTTGTGGGAAAGGGTTATTTTTGCTTGTATTGGTAAACTACTTTCCTGGAAAGTAGTTTCTTAGTGCTCACCAAACATGGAAAGCTTGGAAACTTGAAACAAGGCCTCAAAATTTTAAAATTTTTATAATGTGTTCAGACTCTCATGCAAATCAAATGACTATATCACTCCTCTGCACTCTAGATAACATTTAAAGAAAAAAAAGAATCACGAATGAGACCTCAAATAGCTTGGAGTCTAACAGCAGACTTTGTAGCATGTGATCAATTTCATGACTACATAAATTATTTTCTGATGGTGCATTTATATAGGACGTGACAATAAAACATAAACACAAGCAAGTAAAACGCAGCAAAACTCAGAAGTGTATTTTTCCTTATTTTGCTCAGTATATCTTTTTTTAGGCACAAAAGTGTTAGGCAATATTATATCAGACAGCCTATCTGCAAAATAACAACCTTGGATATGGTAAGGGCAGGGCTCCACTGCTCTTTCAAGATATCAAGGCAAATGCTACCGTTGCTGTTGATATTCGGATGAAAGACCTTTGTCCTGAATGCAACCTGCAAGAACATCCAAGAGAACAGCAACACAGTGAGTAAAATAGAACTATAAGAAAAGAAACTCACCCATTTTATGAAAGCTTCTCAAATGTAAAACCAAACGATGATAACCAATGAAGCCATTTCAAAGACAGATCAAAGAAGAATGAGAAACCTCTCGCTGGTTATTAGAATTTGATACCAGGAGATTCCAAATTTGATGAGGTGAAGCACAAAGTGCCCACAAATGCACTGATTGTTTGCTCTTCAAAGGGATATAATAGTATCCTTCTATTCGTCTGCATTGAGTACTGCTCACAGACATTAGGACTAACAAGAATGATATCTACCTTGAATTCCCAATAAAAAAAAGAATAAAAATCTTCCAATAACAATTATTTTAGAAATCTAGAACATGTTCCAGACTGTGGACATGACTCTCTCTCCAGGCAGAAGTTCTCGAGCTCCTATTATCTGTTTTGGCACTGGTTTCACTATGGGCCTCAGTGAAAAGAAAATACTCATCTCCAAAGGAAAGGCAGCAGTTTGGTTGGGGCAGACAAGAGAAAAATCCTTCAAACTAAACCCTTGTTTTGATGCCAGCAGATGCTCTTCATAAATCCACAGTTTGAATCTTATGGAACCGATAAGCAGAAATTCCACAAAATGGTATTCTTGAGGTCCGCATGAATACATTTTAGCTATGAATGTTCCCAACAACCAAAGAGCACCAGTCAATGCAATTGCAGTCACAACTCTAAACCATAACCACCAGTTTTAAGTTGGGTATGATGTCTATGCAGAGTGCTTCAGCGACAGGCGTATCAGCTTACACATAACATTTCAAGATGAACTCCAGTTATGTTTTCCTAGAAGGAAAACAAAATCCTGCCATCTTTCTTAATGACTCAGGTAAAATGTTCATGCAATATACCCAAAATCTGAAAGTACCATTATTTGGAGTGTCTAATCAAATGATGGTAGTGTTGAAAGGAAATGACAAACTAGGGAAGAACAAATGAATAAGCTATGTGATGACGACATTGTTAAAGTGAATCAAGTACCTTGGGAGGTTTAAATGGATAGTCTGGAGGAAAATGAATTGTGACTAGAAAGACTCCTCCTGCATACGGACTATCAGGAGGACCCATAATCGTAGCTTGCCAATGGAACATGTCTTCAGCAACAGGGCCTGAAGATGCATATCAACCAAAGCAGAGAAAATAAGAACAATTTTGTTCTAAAACTAGCAAAAAAACATCGGTTTGGAAGTTATTCATAATAAACCAGAAAAAAAGAAAAGCAAAAGAAGCAGATAGAAGTGCAGTGTTCGCAACATAAAAAGAATTGATGTGCGTTTCCAATCAGAAGTTTTCCAATAGAATGGAAAAAAATGACTATTACGCTTGTGGGCAGAGCTTTTTACTTGCCCTTATAGCTACTCCATACATTTCGAACGAAGAATTATCATAGGTCCCGAAAGAAAAATTCTTTAATTTTGAGATTTAACAAGATTTAGTGCCATAAAAAATTAAAGGAAACAGTAGAAGAAACACTGCAGATTGAGGCTCGACCAAAAAAAAAGAAGACGACAATGGTCCATGATTCATATTGCTCGGTATATAGGTATAGAGCTTAGAACATCCTTATCTTATTAGCACAAACATATAGACCGATTTCGTCAAGCTAAAACACCATTTAAACAAAATAACCAAACTATCACAACTCTCGAAAAATAAATAACCTTTTTTGTTTCAAAACCAGGATACATCATACATGTAAACAAAAACTTATGAGACCTTATTTTATCAGAAGAAAAAACACTAAATCTTTCCATAAATTCCAAAAATCAAAACATTTGCTTATAAAGTCAGCTCCTTTCTTACACAAATGAAAACCAAAACCAAAACCCAGAAATAAAAAGCGATTAGATCTCGATTTGAACCTGCGCTGCAAGAAGTAGGAGGGTCTTTCTGGAGATCCTTGAGTTCTTTCAAGATCCGTTTCGATGCCATCACTCAACAAAATCTCCCTGTAAATTCACACCAGATCTTTCAATCAATCAAAACTTAAAAATACCATAGTACAGTTGCATGTGATCAGAGATAGAACGCGGAGTACCTGAGAGATCCTCCTTGTTATTATTCTTGACCGGAGATTCTTTGCAATGGGAAAATGAAATGAGAGAGGGAGAAGGAGAGAGATTTCAGTTTTATATGACCAGAGAGTTATTGGATGATGGTGGAGTTGATGTTAGTGTGTATTGTCTTGCTTGTGATTGGTTGATTCCCTTATGTGGGACCGAGTGATTGTTTGAGATAGACTCTTTTAAATCCTTGGTGTTCGTGTAAATTACACGCGTGTCTCTCAAGTTTTTTCTTTTCTTTTTTCTGTCCGTTTTCCTTTCCCTTTTGTTTTAATCCCTTTACTGGAATTATGGGCACCCTTTACCCTTACAAGTATTAATAATAATACGAACCATTTAGGTGGTGGTCTAATGATAAGAATTTAGAATTAAAAGATTTGTTTTTTTTTATGGTTCCAGGTTCAAGTCCTGTGATTGCTTATATGATAGCTACTAGAGGCTTACATGATCGTTAACTTCAAGGCCCGTGAGATTAGTCGAGGTGCACACAAACTGACCCGGACACCCATATTAAACTAAAAAATAAAATATGATAAAAGAAATAAAACAAATTCAAAGAAGAGAAAAAAATATATTTATAAATTCAACGGTCCCTTTTTTTTCTAACTTAGGTGACTAGTGAGTTGGTACATTAAAAACCACACAATAATTTGAACGGTGAAGGGCGGCGATAGCCATTTCCAAAACTAGACTATAAGGATTAGAATGCTAGAAGGAACAGAATTCAGGGATGAGAATGTAATTCACTAAACGCGGTTTCAATGGTTGATGTGTCTTTTCCACGCGTTTAATGTTTCGAAGTTCAAGTGGTCGGGGTCGGAGACGGGGAACTTATTAAACGACGTCATCTGCTTGTTTGTGGTAGCATGCACAGTGTAAGTAACAAGTAATGATTGCTATCATATCACATCCTGATTTCTTTTATTGATGATAATTGTGAACTTGTTACAATTAATTAAATTGAACTCAAATTAAAAAAAAAAGAGGAGGAGGGGTTGAATCATTGGTATTAAAGTTGATTGCTTGGCAAGTTAATTTAGATTGCTTCAGGTTATTTTTTTAATGTTTTAATTAATTTTTTTAATTTTATCATTCAATATTAAATTTAAATTAAACTTTATTATTTATTTTGATTTGTTTTCTACAAGAATATTATAGTCTTATAACATGACATGTAGATTGATAGGTTAATTTAAAATGATCACAGTTAATTCAATATATTATCGCTCAATATTTATATAAAATAAATATCATTTTAAAGATTTATTTTGAGTTTTTTTATTAATTATTCGGGTTATATTTAGACTTGTCAAGTTGATTGATCCACATTGAATCAATCAATACACAATTTAAATTTGTAATCTACAAAAAAAAAAAAAAATAAGAACACCTAAATATTGTTTTTACATAGGAAAAAAAAAAAGATGCAACTCGCAGTGTAATGAAGCCAACAATCTAGTTTATCCTCTGTAACCGGTTGTGTTTTCTTGTAAATGTGGGCTAAAAGGGAGAAAAATAGAAAGAGAGTAACCGTAAAAGTGCTGAGGATATTTGAGGAAAAGATAAAAGGTAACGGTTCGCCGAATGCAATGATTGGAATTAGAGAATGACTAGTTATATGCCCCGCGCGATGCCGCGGGTCAATTATTTTTTGTATTTCAAAAAAAGCTAAGATCTAAAAATATTAGGTTTTTTTGCAAAGTTATACCTAAGAATCTTAAGTTTGGTTGCAACGCCTGATCCAAGAGTAATATTTATAATATTAACAATAACATTAAACTTGGGTTAACCCTTAGCATAAAAGTGTCTGGATTGCAATACCAGACCCAATAGCATTGGACGTGGGTCTGACTGCAAGGTCGTGTCATAAAAGTGTGATAATTAAATAGATTAGTTAAAAAGAAAAAAACAAAGAAAAAAAACCAACAGGAAGAAAAAAACTAATGAAGAAAAAGAAAAAAAATGAATTAATTGGGTTAACCTGTCATACCTTGAATTCGCATCGTGAAAGTTTGATAATTAAAAATAAAAAAACAAATTAATGGGTTAACCTAGAATTAACTGAGCTAACTCGTTAAACCAGGTTAACCTGTCAAACCCGGAATCCGTGTCATAAAAGTTTGATAACTAAATAGAAAAAAAAATTAACATCAACAATTTAAATTAAACGAAAAAAATTAATTTAAAAGAAAAAAAAGCAAAAAAAAAAAATTCAGGTTAACTCGTCAAACCAAGTTAACCCGTTAAACCTCAGATCCGTGTCATGAATGTCTGACAACTAAATAAAAAAAAAGTGAACATTAACAAACTGAACTAAACGAAAAAAATTAATTAAAAAGAAAAAATCAAAAAACAAATCCGGGTTAACTCGTCAAATCATGTTAACCTGTTAAACGCAGGATTTGTGTCATGAAAGTCTGATAACTAAATAAAAAATATTTGATATTAACAAACTAAATTAAACAAAAAAATTTATAAAAATAAAAATAAATAAAAAAATTGACGGGTCAACCCAGAATTAACTGGGTTTACAAAACATTAATAAACTAAATTAAAGAAACAAATTTGCTAAAAAAAACAAAAAAAAAGCAAAAAATAATTTTC
Source organism: Populus nigra (assembly GCF_951802175.1). Lineage (NCBI taxonomy): Eukaryota > Viridiplantae > Streptophyta > Magnoliopsida > Malpighiales > Salicaceae > Populus > Populus nigra. The sequence goes on along the minus strand of NC_084852.1, from coordinate 42,432,321 downwards.
CAAAAGGCATAAAAAAAAAAAAAAAAAAAAAAAAAAAAAAAAAAAAAAAAACCGTAAAGCAGCAGGGACAATAGATCAGTGTTTTACTGTGGACTGCACAGTGCAGTCCACAGTAAAACACTGATCTCTTTTAGCTATTGTTATAATTAGATATTTGTTTGCGGGTAAGATATTTTTAAAAAAATAAAAAATTTATATGTATATATACATATAGTTTTTTTAATATATTTTTATAATTAAATAAATCAGTATTAATAAAAAATAAAAATAATAACTAAAAATAAAAATAAAAAAATGAAGAGACAAATATAAATTAAAATATTTAATTTTATAAGTCATGACATTTACCTAGTTGTATTTTCTAAAATTGTTTATTAAGATAATTTTTTATTCAAGCAAACAGTAATAAAAATAGAGACACAAATTAAATTGATTGAATAAAATAAAAGGGAAAAACAATATTATGCAAGGTTGCATATATTATAAATAATTTTTTAAAATAATTTTTTTTGCTTTTAAGAATAAAATTCATCTATACTAAAGATAAAAACAAATTATAAATTAATTAGAAAAACTCTTCAAAATTTAAATGTATAACAAAAAAATAATAATTGTCATTTAAAAGAGGTTTTTTAAACAAAATGAAAAAGAAAATGAGTATTAATCTAAATATAAATATAAAAAAAAATAGAGAAATAAACTATCTATAAAAAAAAAAGCATTAATTTTAAAAAATAATTAGAAAAAAAAAGTAAAGAAAAAAGCAATAGTTAATCGTTGTTAGGTATAGTAAACCAGGTCAGCTCACCTGATCTATTTTGTTAGGGTTCACGTGACTAAGCCTTTATTTTTTTGAATTGCAACTGAAGTGTATAGCATTTTGTCCTTCCTAATTTTTTCCAAAAACAAAAAGAATCAGATGATGCATCGTTTAATTTGCCTAGAAAGTAGTTAGAAAATTGAGGTTTTTGTTTTTTAACCTTTTTTTACTCAAAACACCTTAATAACTGTGATAAATCTATCATGGTCTTAGACCAAAAAATCATCCAAAAAAACAAAATCAACCCACAACTAAAAATCAAATTGATCTCATATATATCTGATTTTTCACAAACTTTAAAAGTAAAAAAAAAACATTTAATATGAACACCTCTTATTAAATAGAACCATTTTACACAAATATTGATCATTATGGTAGCCTAAATTAATGTTAATGATATTTTTTTCTTTCTTTACTGCCAGAATCCGGTGACCTCTCGCTCTTTTCTTTCAATCAGGGGCTAAAAATAACATAAATAAATTTGTATACTAAAATTGAATTTGGAAGAAATTGAGGCACTAAAATTATATAATTTGTGTTATTTGTAAAGTTACAAGACCAAAATATATATTTCTTAAAACTTTTGGCACATCATTAATATTTGATGTCTTTTTAATTTTGATTTTTATTCTTTTAATTTCACTATTGTCTAAAAAATTAAAATCAATGAGCCTTCAATCAAGATGAAATGCCCAAAATAAAACTTTTAATACTAAAATAATTGTTTTAAAATGAACAAGGGCATCCATAATGTTATATTCATTACAAAAAAAATCATCCAGTACAAGTCAACTACAGTCAATCTATTTTATTTGAATCTCAACTTTATGGAAGATGATCCTTTTCATTTTAAATATTTGTTTTTTCCTTATTTATTTGATATTGCATTATATTATTTAAGTTTTAGTTATTTTGATCCCCCGTTTCCTTTTCTTACTATCTCATTACCTGATCTTTATATATGTGTGTGTGTGTATAATTTTATAAAAACATGTAATACAATAACAAACTACGTGAAGGTGTCGGAAATTATGAAACAATCACAAATTGATTGATTTGCATTAAAAAAAAATTTATAAATTTTTGTTTTTTTTAATATATTAAAAAATGAAGGTTAAAATGGGTTATGACGGTTGGTATGCTTGTGTGGTGCTTTTTAAAATATATTTTTATTTAATTTTATAGTAATTAAAATAAATATTTATAAGAAACTTGAATATTTAAATTCTAAAGGAAAATGTATCTTTTCTTAGTCAAAAATCATTTTTCCTATTTGCATATTCTTTTTATTTTGACTAATCATGTCTTTTTTTACCATCAAAATTGTTTTTTAAACAAGAACGTAAATCAACTAAAATAAATACTTTAGAAATAATAATGTTTTAAGTTAAATATAATAAATACATTTTTTTAATAAATACCCTCTTATTTTATAACAAAACAAAAATAAAATGAAAATGTTATAACCTCATAAAAAAAAAATTAGAAGCTCAGTTACCAACAAATTAAACGCTGAAGGTTAAATTGATTAAAAAAAAATCAATTTCAAAAAATGATAAAAAGATTTGGCTCAAGTTAGTATATCAAATTCATGATCAGTTGTGAGATTGGGATAAACCATACAAAAGAAATTGAATGAAACAACGGAGGTTAACTCTTAAGCAAATTAAATAATGATAGGCGAAATATAAAAAAGTAGATAAAAATATGTTGAAAAAAATATGAAGTTAATTAGGTTAACTTGACAAACTCATGATACATGATATAAGAATAAGATAACTCCATTTATAGGATGAAACCAGAAATTTTTTTTTTAAAAAAAACTAAAAACAAATTGAATAAAATCAGGCTAATTTTTAAAACCTCATAACCTGGATCACGAGATCGGATTACCCTATAGAAGGCAAGTCCAAAAAAATCACGAAGCAAATTTCTCAACCATTCAAAAATAAAAAAGAAAATCAAATAGCAACCAAAAGACTATGAACCAAATCTGATATAAAAAATAAATGAAATAAAAAATTTTTTAAAAAATAGCAATTAGACGAATAAGAACCAAATTTGGTATCAAAATTAAAAAAAGGGATTGAATTGAAAAATAAAATAAATCAAGGTAAGGACAAATACAAAAAAAAATAGCAATAAAAAGAATATGAACCAAATATAATAAATGAAAAAAATTAAAGGAGGATGAAATTGATAAAAAAATAATAATTTCATGAATTATTTCAAATAAAAAATAGTAATAAAAAGAACAGGGAATAAAACTAGAGAAAAAACAAATTGAAGGACTGTTCTGAAAAAAATACAAGGGCTATCATGGAAACTGTGAGGAAGAGAAAATAAAAAGAAAAAAAAATTGTTGATGCTATTATAAAGGTTTTTAGGCCACATGTGCTGCTCTGGGATGGAAAAGTTGTCGAGAGGAATTGAATGACGCTTTGAAAGCCACCATTAGATCATTGTAAGAGGTAGGATGTCACTCACATATTAGCACACGCACGCGCTATACAACTTTTCCTTCAAGATAATATTTTATATTTATAAAAACACTAAATTATATATATATATATATATATATATATATATATATATATATATATATATATATATATAAAACAAGGTGAAAAGGAAAAAAAAAAAGGGTTTAATGATTTTTTCTTTCAAATGTAATCTTGTTATTTTAGTGTCCTTTGAAAAAAAATGAATAAGCCACTAAGATTAGTTTTTTTTAATTGCTTTTAAGATATAGAAGTAATTTTACTATATCAACAAAATAAAAAGATAAATCTAACTCAATCAAGTTTATAATCATTATCGTGTGAAAGAAGATGATTTGATTTTACTCTTAACAGCAAAGCCATGGTTTTTTTTTTAGAGAAAAGCAAAAAGATAAATACATTATTCTAATCAATAATATTTTGTGTCCCGAGTCTTTTGGTGTTTTCCTCAGTTTTTTTAGTTTTTGATAATATTATAAATTAAAAAAAATAGCAGCAACCCCACCCTTTTATCCTAGCCGGAATCCGGCAACCCAAACCCAACAAACCAAAACAGTAGCACAACAGACCCACACAGATCCATCACTAGCCTCTAGCACACTGTCCTCACCACTGGACAACCCCACCTTTCTCCTCCACGCCACCATCGCAAACCTAATCAACGTCGACCAAAACGAACCCAACCACTATTCCTGGATAGCCCCCTTTTCTCCTCCATGCCACCACCTCAAACCACCATGACACAGAATCTAATCCAGACCGACCGGACCCATCTCTTCTGTCCCTCTCTTTTCAATCGGCCAATAGTCACGATGCCAACCACCACTATCAATTCCTTATCTCGTTGTGACTCATAATAACCCAGTCCCCTATCCCCCGATCAACAACCAAACCATAGATCCAAGATAAACCACTAGTACAAGTCAAGGAGCAAAAACCCATCTCTCACAAATATTTTTTCGCAAAAATGTTTGCACTTGTTCTTGAAGTTGTCGTTAGGGTGTAAAAACAATCATCATCTGCTAAGACTGATGATGATGATGATGATGATGATGAGGCGCAATCTTTCTGTGATCTGGACGATATGGGAGAGAAGATGAAAAAATAAAAGCTAAAAACAAAGAATGAACGTGTCCTCTTCTTAATTTATTCAACTAAAAAAGAGAGTATCAATCTTTTCTATCATTTTGGCTTAGGGGAGGAGGAGGAGGTGGCCAGTGATGCTAACTGAATTACAGACTCGCTTCGCTTCCCCCTTCTAGTTCTACCACATTACACTTTGTTTTTCACCGAAAATAAATAAATACAACTCTAAGCTTGGAAGGACATGAGACCCTAGCAAAAAGTAATGGCTAGGGTTTCAAGTTGATAGAAGAAAGGCATTTGCGTGAAGTTCACTAGTAATTAATGCAGCTTCAATCTTTATTTTTTAAATGAAAAATGACTCTTTTTTTATGTTATCATCACACATCTACTTGGTTGAGGCTGGGCTGTGAAGACCTTGATGGTGGGCTGGCTTGCAAAAAGAAGCCTATAGCTATGGAACCTGAGCCTCATAATTGTTGCAGGCGAAAGCAAAGAGATGCAACCAGATGATCAATTCTGCCAGTACAGGAAACTTGGTAAACAAATCAATAGTTGCACTCTCAGAATATCAGTTTTTAGCACCAAAGCAAACTGGTTTTCAGATGATCAATCACAGTGGGGCATCAATGTTTGCCCTGCGAAGTAATAATTCATGAAATATGCAACTAGCATGATTTTGCATTCAATCAATCATATCAGTTGAGAGAGAATGTTTTAACATTTACATGGATCAATAAGCTGCTGATGTACAGAACCACTTTCTCGGGCGTCAACAGTCCACTGATATGCTGATTTGACCTACCTCACCTCTCTAGGTTCTAGATGACAAAAGTTTCATCGGAATTAGTTCATTGGAACAGTTCGGAAAAATTGAGATGATGATAAACAACCATACTGGAGAAAATAATAATAAAAAGATTTAAAAAATAAAGAAAAAGGCAGACCCGGTGGCTCAGCTTGCTCTTACTGAGATTCAGGATTCTCTTTCAATCACCAGAGGTGGTGGTGTAGAACTTTCAGATCTGTTTTGAGGAGATTGGTGATTCTCAGTGTCCATCTGTCGGACATTCTCTATCATTCTCACCACATCCGTCATTTTAGGTCTTTTATCTGGCATCCTCGCCACGCAGGACATTGCTATCTGCAACATCTCCACCATCTCTTCTTCGATATTAGGATACCTCATCAGCTCAACGTCAAACACTTCAGCTGTCCACTCCTCTCTAACAACAGAATGAACCCACCTGACTAAGTGGATAATCTCATCACCACCCGTGGTATGAATTGGGGACTTCCCAGTAAGAAGCTCCAATAACACCACTCCAAAGCTGTAGACATCAGAAGGCTGCGCAGCTTTCCGGGTGTCTGCTACTTCAGGGGCACGATAACCAGCAGCGCGAGCAATAGGTGGGGCTAATGGGCTTGTTATAGTCGCTAAACCAAGATCAGATACACATCCATACTGCTGAGAATTAAGAAAGATGTTTGAGGATTTGATGTTTCCATGGACAAATTTCCCGCCATTCTCTGCATGGATACAGGCAATGCCTCTTGCTGCACCTACAGCAATTCTCATTCTGGTGTCCCAATCAAGTGGGACTCGCTCACCACCTCTTTTTCCTGCAAAAGTTACCAATGCATCAGAGGATACATGCAACTCTCAAGTCATTAACCAATTTACACACGATGAAAATAGGATGGAGGAGATCAACAAGCATCCACCACAGAGCGTGTCCTACTAGAAAATTCTCAAGGTCGAGGAAAAGCCATACTTGATCGCAAGTTTGGACCGTTCCACAATCAGAAAACCACGCTAGAAAGTTGTATGCAGTTCAATGATGGCTTATATGACTAACCAACCTTCACCTGCACTTAGATGAATCTTCATGTGACAAGTACTCAACTAAAGAGCAAAGCAACCTATAATGGAAGTATTGTAGCGTTTTAGAAAATTAAATTGTATTAGAACTTATATGTCATAGTTTTTCAGTCATGTTTCACATTGATCTCACCACTAAAATGACTACTAACTGATATCGTGGATTTTCTGTTAATTATACATCCTCTAACCGCATAATGTTCACATATGGGAAGAAGAAAAATCAACATACTTCAGAAAATCATGCCTCCTACATTATCTCAACAAGTCCATCTAACCTCTGAAAAAAAGTATGAAAATCTATTTCCTTTTCAAGAATCTCAGTACTCAATTCAACCACAAACTTAACTACAGTTTAGGAAAGGATTCCCCTTTTGATTGCACTCGAGGGCCACAGTTTCTGTTAAATCTTACAGCTTTGCCAAATTATCCCTACTTAGGACAAAGCATATACTTCGCTGTCACTATTACTTGCGATGTTCTTTTGGCAAGTAAGAGTCACAATCCATAGAGGACGAAACGACAACTCCATATGTACTCTCCAAAGTACACTACGCTTAGCAAGGCCAGCAGGACATATCAAGCATGAACTGAAGCCCATTTCAAAATAGCAACAGAAGGAGGCCACCTTGCCCTTGAGTTGTGGTCCTAATGGAGATGTGTTTCAACAAGCATATATCATATATTAAGCAAATATGTATTAGAGTATTAACCCATCTAGAGGATGAGCGTAGTGAATTTCCTCCAGTTAAGTTAAATCAGAATTCTCATATGAATAATCACAGCCATGTCAATAACTCAAACAGAACCTGCATGCATGCTGAATGAATAGGATTTGAAAGCATCTCCTTCCAAAAGTGAAGATTAAAAATATTGGCATTTTTAATTTTGCTGTTTTAGAAATGGCAAGCATAATTGAACTCCTAGCATATAAGAGAACAAAGGATATTGGAAAAGGCAACGTACCGTGTAGCATGGAAGAAATGCTCCCCTGATTGTAATAATCATACACCATCAGCTTCTCATCTTTGGAATAGTAATAAGCTTTCAGTTCAACCACATTCTCCTGCCGAATGCTTCCAACAACCTCCATCTGCTGCTCGAAGTCCCTCTTGCCAACACTCACTTCCTTCAACCTCTTCACGACCACCGTGGTTGCATCCTCCAGAATCGCCTTGTAAGCCATACCAAATGTACCCTTTCCCAATACCTCAGCAGAAGCCCTCAACAAATCCTCCAAATCAAATGCATAGTTACACCCCTCAAAGAAAGTCAATCTATTATTAGCATCCTGACTCCTTGACACCACTTTCTCCGGTGACATTCCTCCTTTAAGCAACTTCCCTGGAAACTGAGCCTCGCCCTTCTTTCTCGAGCAACAAACAGCTATGAAGAAAACAAATGCTAAAAGCCCCAAAACACAAGAAGCAACTATAATCCCTAGCAAAGTTTTTTCACCAAGTCCCCTCTTATTCCTAGATCTTGGATAAGGTGTGTCAGATGGAGTAACAACCGGCGAAGCATGAGGAGGAAAAGTTTCAAATGGAATATTGTTACCAGAAAACACTGAATTAGGGAATCTTCTAAGTGACCTTGGTACACTCCCACTAAGATTATTATTAGACAAGCTTATCTGATGCAGATTTGGCAAATTAAAATCAGGGACTTCACCGGAAAGCGAATTGTTTGCGAGATTCAAAGCAGCAAGGTGACTCAGGTTCGATAACGAATATGGAATACTACCATTAAACCGATTATTGGACAGATTAACAATTGTAAGATTAGGCCAAAGTGAGAAATCAACTGGCAGTGACCCAGATAAATTATTATATTGAAGATAAAGAAAAGACAAGTTCTTTAAATTAGAGATATCGAAAGGAAACTCCCCACTAATACCATTGGATCTAAGGCTCAAAATCTGCAATGCTGAGAGACGACTAAGAGTGTTTGGTGGAATTGGGCCATGAAATCCAACACCAGGCAATCTGACAGCAATCACACGAGTCCCATCTCCACTGCAAATGACTCCAGTCCAGTTATTGCAAACAGGAGAGCTCTCATTCCAGTTCAAAGACCGAGAATGTGGCAAATTGTTCACAAAATCAAGCAATGCCTGCTTATCCTCAACTGGGTCTGAATTTACTTGAAAGAAAACAAACTCCACCAGTAAAATGAGACACAAAATGTGCTTAGCTTCCATGGAAGCAAAAAACGAGCTGTTTCTTGCTTTTACTTTGGAGGGTTTTGTTTCACTTTCTTTCTCTCTTTCCCTGCAAAAATGGTATTTATGGTTTCAAGCCAAGAAAAAAATAACCAAAGAAAATCCCAAAAAATAAAATAAAAAAGTCACCAAATTTTAAAAATTGAACACACAACGTGGATAAACGAGGGAAAAAGAGAAAAAAATCCAGACTCCAAGATAATTGTCTAAAAAAGTAGAGATGAACTCTGGGTTGTTTTAAACATTAAAGAATGAAACTTTTGCAGGCTTTGAATAATGGGTTTTGGTCAAAAAGCGGATTCATTTCATTTTTTAAGGCAAAAAATTCTTCACCAGATTCAATGTTCTTCTCTTTTTGTTTTTTGCTTTCCCAATTTCTTAGCTCCATTTCTCAAAACCCCAAAAACACACATCACAAAACCCAACATAAGGTAAGCCACCACAACCATACTCACAACCACATCGCACACACACTTAACGCACACCTTAATTTGTCAGATCCGTAACAAAGCACCCTCAAGCAGAACCCTGTTAAAAGTTAAAACACCAACAAAACAAACTAGTCACATACGAAGAAAATGCATTGCAATGAATGACACGTTGCATGACAAAGATGAATTAGATAGAAAAGGAAAAAAAATGAACAAAAGAAATGTGAAAATGTACAAGCTATGATTTCTTTGAAGGGTAAAGCAGCATGACAACAATAGTGCTCTCAGTTCTGAAAAGGTACTCTTAGAGAAACCTTGTCAAGATTTTCCATGATAAAAATATAAATATATGGAGAGAAAGCTGAAAAATGCGAGAGAAATAAATTGACAACGGCTCTGTTTCATAGTTTTTTTCAGTAACCGAAAGTAGAAATATGTGAGTTTCTGGCTTAAAATTATTATGGTTCTTTAATTTTTTATATTTAGTCAAATCAAGTCCTTCGCTTTAAATTTTTTCAAATGAACACTTATATTTCAAATTCAAATCAGTTTATCCTATATATTAGCCCATTAGCAAGCGTACTGCATGCCAAACTAAATTTTTTCAAATGAAAAAAAAAACATATGATGATTTTTTGCAATACTATTAAAAATCTCTCAAACACAAGTTTTCAATAAAATTATATAAAAGTTAACTTGATGTAAATTAATTTATTTAATAGATTAAAAAAAATTTGGAGTACCGGTTTTTATTTTAAAAAATTAATATTGAATGATAAAAAAAAATAAAAAAATAAGTCAAAAAATAAAAGAGAATGTTGAGTCATATAAACTTTTAAAACCAATAAACTTGATTATTAGACTGAAAATATCATATATGAAAAAACGATGAAACTTAATCCCCAACAACAAATCTAATGTTAAATGATGAATTATCACTATTATTATTATCATTATTGCTATTTTTATCTTCATTATTATCATTGCAACTAATATTACTATCATTACAACTATTAATAATAATAATAATAATAATAATAATAATAATTCTGCTTAAGTGATAGAGAAATAAGTTTTAGAAAACTTTGTATAGTTCAAAGAGATAAATATGATCTTAAAAGAGTCTTATGATATCAATCCTCTTAAATCACCTGATTCTCCACCGATTATGTTTGATGTCCAACACATCAAAGGTTTGAAACAACATGCTCCTCACCCCCTCATGTTTGACATCCAACATATCATAAGTTTAAAGCAACATATTGAGCTTTCAGATCCCTTACCCCTGACACGTGATAAAAAAGATGAAGATAATCCTAATTTACATCCAAACTATATATATATATATATATATTAAGGCTTAAAATAGTATTTATTCCAATTCACACCTTTAGTCATATGGTTTTCATAGTTACAAACCTAAGAATATTATAAATCTTCTTTCTATGTCTGCTTACTCTAAAATATTTGATTCAACTGAGTCTTTTACATGTAGAGTTTATAATTTGCATGTTAAGATCATAGAAAAAAAATTAAAGCAATTAATGAACAATACAAATTTTGAGCTAATTTACATAAGTATCATAATTTACTTAATGTTTGAGATTATTTCATGATACAAATTAGACTTGAATGATGTCCTTTAAAAACTAGTTATAAATTGCAAATAAATAGTGTTGGACCATTCAAAGTGTTGTAAGTAATTGATTCAAATAATTATGTCATTAAATTGCCACTAAACTTTAATATTAGCTTCACTTTTGACATGAAAAATCTTGTTATATACAAAACACAATAATTTTTTCTTGATGATCATTTTGAAACTTTTGCCCCATTATCCTTATCTTTGACACAAAGAGGAACATATTAATGTTACTTTAGATACACAAGTTATTTTTACCAGGGATGATAAACTTCAGTGAATCCCAATATATAAGCTAGATGACCAGATTCATACTATACTTGGATTATCAGATAGAAATCACATCAATTTGATCAAGATCTTTGAGAGCATTATTGAAGCTGCCTTGAACTAGACTCGAAGGGATCGAGTTTTTCTAACCCCAAGAGAGTTGGTGGGAACACCGGATCCAAGATACTATTTACATATTCGTATGATCATAAATGATAGAGGACATCAAAAACCGTTGAGACATTGAGTTTTAATTTATATTTTATTTGGATTTATTTGAATTTTTAGTTGAGATTTATTAATTAGACTTTATTTATTGAGTTTTATTTAATTATTGTTGAGTATTTTATTTAGTGAACTACAAATCTTTGCTCATTTCTAGTTAGGATTTTAATATTTATAACGTATTTTTTCTAAATGTTAGAAAATTGGTGATTAACAAAGTTGTAGACTTTTCTATTCCATATTCTTTCTTTTTTTTTTATTTTTTTTCTTTGATTTCTTCTTCTTAACTTGTTACTTTATCTTCAAATTTCTTTTACCTAGCATCACTAATTCACCTTGAATGAGGAATATAATATTGTTTTGTAATTTTGAGACTTGCTTTTTATCATGGCAAACAATTTTCCATGACATCTGATGACAAGTGACAATAGACTACTTTGCTAAAAAAGAATTTACTTCAGTAAATGTGAATCCTTTGCTCAAATCCATTCCTTTTTCTTTCTTCGACCCTCTTCTTTTAAAAAGTCTTTTTTCTATAATAAATATGCTATTTTCAATGAGATTTCACATAAATTAACCATCTTGATTTTGTTGCAAAAATAATTTGTAAAAGTACAAAACATTAGGACGACCTTCGTTTCTAACCATCAAAACAATATTAGAATCTCATTATCAATTACAAATTATTTCGACCCTCTTCTTTTTAAAAAGTCTTGAATTCAAAATTTTCATTAGGGCAAAAAAAAAAAAAAAAAAAAATTCTCAAAATATTGGCATGCTTCTGTCAGAGGACCCATGCCTAAAAATTTATTGCGACTTACAATTATCCTCCTCTTCACATAACAATTTTTGTGGTCTTTACAAACAATAACCACTCAAGCACGGGCTATATTTGATTTTCTGAGTAATGTACAGTAGAGTGGTATCAAGAAGATCTTGACTGATCACCTTCTCAAAAAAAAAAAAAACAAAAGAAGAAGAAGAAGAAGAAGAAGAAGAAGATGTTGACTTGAATATCAACAGATTCACTTTGTTTTATATATATATATATAGATTTTTTGCAGCAAAAGTCAAGATGATGCAGAATAAGAATTAAGCAATCTAACTTAGATTACAATATCTCAACTAATTTCCTATGAAATGATAAACCTTGGAATTGATGAACCAAATAAAGTGAAAGGGAGAATTAAAGAAATCCCTCTTCATTTTCAATTCTTGTCCAAACCAAACCATTGCGGGAAAAAAATTTGATTTGGATGAGCTTTTCCACATTGAAGATGTGACCTAATTTAATAGTATAAAAAAACCCAGTTAGGTTTTCACTTTTCACTTCGTGTTCCTCTCATTTTCATTAGCAACCTACTACATTAAGTAGTGCATGTCTCCGTCTTTGTTCAACCAATTCTTAACCTCCGCTTCAGGGTTCCTGGCTCTTGTCCCAAAATCTCTTAGATCATCGGCCTACCTTGTTGTCTACATGGTTTGGTCAAACGTTACAAAATTGTGCACAGGTTGCTTGTCAAGGCCAAACAAGCTTAAGCTACTCATGCCATGACAAGTGTCTCAAAACCCCTTTGGGCAACACTGTTCATTCTTGATGAGAAGCGTCCAAGATTCCAAATGGGATTATTATGAATTAAAGAGGAAGAAGAAAAGAGCATCCAATTATTAAAGTTGTTCGAATAAAAAGTTGCAAATGGATCTTTCCATGGCTCCTTATTGGCTGGACCAATGCCCTTGTACATGAGTGAAAGAAAGGAGGGTTTTATTAGTATTGTGTGTTCAATTGGGGGAAGAACACATACATCATGACACGGTCTTACAATTGCAAAAACAATAATTCAATTTTGATTTGGTAAAAACTTGGCCTCTTCTGTTATAGGCGGGGAATATTGAAGTAGGCTTGATGTAGCAAGTATTAGCACCCTCTGTTTTCTTAGATTGAAGTATTATTTTTATGTTTTTTAAGAAAATAATTTTTTTATTTTAAATTAATTTTTTTTTGATGTTTTTGAAAAATAAATTTTTAAAAAACAAAAACAACTGTAACCGTTACAATATCCGAACATTATCCTTAACAATAGCTCCTTTTTTCGGCTCTATCTTGATGTCCAATGTGTATTATTATTATGAAATGCAATCTATTAAATTATTTTGGGCTTTCGGTACACATCGTAGCCTAATTAGGTGAAGGGTATCTGTCTCGGCCACAGCCCACAAGGAAAAATCTACCGGTTGCTGTTGCGTTAAGATGACCATTTCCCAGGAGCTGAAATATTGCATTTAACTTTGTTTAAATACAACCTGCAAAACAAAGTGTACAGTGGATCAGAGTGGCGCAGCGGAAGCGTGGTGGGCCCATAACCCACAGGTCCCAGGATCGAAACCTGGCTCTGATAACAGAGTAGCTTCTTTGGCCATTAATTTTCTTTGACTTAACACAGGAGGATTTATTTTTTCACCCCTGTAAATTTAAAATGTTTCACTTCGGGCACTGAAGTTTAGAATTTCTTAATTTCAACCTTAAAGCTAAAGCTTCCGTGCCCGTTAAATAAATGTATTAACCAATATTAGATAGTGTCAAATGTATGTAAAAACTTTTGATAATATTACCTACTATACTAAAAGAATTGTATAGTTGTCACTGTTCATAGTGAAACTGTTTCTCAATTATTTCTCAATTATTTTGGTTTCTTGTTAAGGATACACACTTATTTTTGTTTAATTGAATCATTTTGTGAGCTAATTTGATAAGATAAAGTTTTAAATTATGGTAAAAAGATAAAATTAAAAGAGAAAGGACCACAATGTAAAACATGGAAAAAACACGTGACCAATCTCAAATTCATGAAAAAAAAAGCTTTTCATTCCATCTATTTGTTTTTTATCTCAAAGTTTATTTTGTTTATTTTTTAATCTTTATGTTTGAGAGATGAGAGAAAAACTCGTTAAAAATTAAAGAAAAAGATAGAAAGTTGTTGGTTGAATGTCACATTGCGATAACAAAAAAAAAAAGACCATCTTAATTTCAATGAGTTCTATTTTAAGAAAGAATATATATTTATTTTGTTTAATTGAATCACTCTGTGATCTAATTTCATAAGATAAAATTTTAAATCACAATAAAAATATAAAATTAAAAGAGAGATGACCATAATGTAAAATGCGGTGAAAACATGTGACCAATCTCAAATTAATGAAAAAAGTGCCTTTCAATCCATATATTTTCCTTTCTCCTCCAATTTAGTTCCTTAAGCTTTTGAAATTTTAATTTTGGTCTTAAAATTTATTTTGTTTGTTTTTTAATTCTTATGTTTGAGAGGAGGGGGGGGGGAATTAGTCGAAGAATGATGAAAGAGATAAAATGTTGTTGGTTGGCCTATATATTTTAGTGTTTTTGTTAATTTAAATCAACATCTCTTTCTAATATTTATTTGTGTATATAATTCTTAATTTATTTGATTAAATACATGTCTATATTTTGATTCACAATAAAAAGAAGTTTATAATCTAGAAAATGCTTTGATATTTTTTTATATATTAAAAAACAACTTTTAATTTGACCCACAACGAAGAATTAATAAGTTTTTTTATATGAAATACTAGAGTTTTATTAATCTATTGCTTAAGTTAATAAAAATATAGCTTAAAAAAAAAATACAAAATTACAAATTGCTCAAAAAATATACTCACAACAAATAATCTCAAAACAAATTCATGCTAAAATAGACTCTGGATAAATGCTATAATCAAATTGCATCAAAACTCCTTACTTTGTTAAATGATCCATAACATGATTCTTCTCTCCAAGAACACGCTCAAAAAACACAAAATGAAGCAAATTACATGCATTGAAGATATCATTAAATTCACCTTGCAAAAGCCATAGTCGCATGATGTTTTAACCTTTAATCCAAATAGCCATAAAAGATCTTCTGTTTCTTAAATTTCTTTGTTTTTTTCTTCTTCTTTGTCTTCCTTTTAAAAATTATAACTTGGTTATTTTTGTTGTTGTTATTTCAATTTCAAACCTTAGTTTTTTTATTTTTAATTTCTATTCTTTTCTCTTTTGTAAAAGTTTTATTTGTTTTTAATTTTATCCTTCAATCTCAATTTATCATATATTATGTTTTTTAATTTGATCCTTATTCTTTTGATTTATATTTTTTTTCTTGGATATTTTGTAAAAGCTTTATTAGTTTTCAATTTTATCCTTCAATCCAAATTTATGATATATTATATTTTCTAATTTGGTTCTCATTCTTTTGATTTTTCTTGTCCTTTTGTTAAAGTTATTTTATTTTCAACTTCTCCCTTGAATAAAAAATTATAGTTGTCCTCTAATTTATTTTTTATTCTGATTTTTATTTTTATTTGTTTAATTGTTATTTTTTGGATCATTTTATATTTTGTTTGATTGCTTTTTTCCTATGATTTCATTCTTAAATGTTTGATTTGTTGAGGATTAGACTCATGATTTTTTTATGTATAGTGTTTTTAGTTTAATGACCCGAGAATTTAAAAAGTTAACGAAGGTTGAATTTTTTTGGATTATTTTTTTTTTAATTTCATCGTTTGACATCAGTTTTTTTTAAAAAAATTTGTTTTGTGGTTTTCTTCGATTTCTTTTCTATCGAGTTATCTCGACCTTATGACTTCGGACATAAGTTTGACTAATTAACTTTGGTTAACTCGTTTTTTATTGCCTAGATTACATGTCTGTCATGCTAACTCATGTTGACTCGCACCGGTTTTTTATTTTTTTCATCTAATTTTATCATTTCATATTTAATTGGTAGAAAATTGAACAACATCATTTTTTTCCTCTTGAATTTATTTTCCCATGATATCCTGGTCAACTTTTTTTTTTGTTTATTATCTTTGCATACGTGAGTAAAATAAAACCAGTTTATTTAATTAGTTAAAACTACAATCCGAAGTCCCAACCATAAAGAATTTTTTTAAAACGTGCTTACATTATCTAGACATTGTTTTTTATATATAAAAAAATAATGCAAAAACATGGGATAGCTCGGGGCCACGTCTAGTTTCAATATTCTTCTGTATATTATTTGGATGCCAATATATAGCTTAATTACATAAACCATCCTTTATTTTTGTACAGTAAAACATCATGCACAAATGAGAAAAAGCACAAAGAAATTAATTAATTTATTTAACAAACACACCACTAAAAAAAGAAAATCCAGGGAAGTAACCAAACAATCTTGTAATTAAGTATATACAATTCTTGGGGGTACATATGTTTGATGCACATCATTTTTTGGTAATTGCTACAATGGAGAAACAATAAAACAAATATCTCCACTCAGACTACCAGCCACCACATCAGAAATTAGTGACTATGGGTTTTATTTTCTGCACAAGAACTACAGAATGAAATAAATATTTGTATAATCGTACGAGCCAGCATGCAAATATTAAGTGGCTTATTTGTATAATATGCCTTTCATCAACGATTTGTCAAGAGGGTAGCAACTTCATCATCCTGAATGCACAACAGAGAGCTCTAGCCTGCCTGTCCATTCCTCACCTGGCTTCAATGTAATTTGCTTCTCAATTGCTGCCCCATCAACACAAAGCATCTGTTTGTACTCTTCATCTCCAAAATCTACCATGGACTTGGATTTCTTCTCCCATGGATTCCAAACCACTATTCATAAGCAGAGGCAAGTGATCAAAAGTGGCTCAATCCCTCAATACAGAATGAAACGTGTAGTGTCATAGAATCATTACTAATCGTGAGAAAGAAAATGAGAACTTGCCATGAACACACTTGTAGTGTTGATCTGAAGGTTGGAAAATAAACTTACCAACATCTGGAAGCCCTTCCTTTCGTATGGTGAATGTCCTCTTCTGCTCATGATCAAAAACAGCAATCACATCTGAAGAACTAAGGTAAACCCGGTCCACCTGCAAATCAGGAAATACTTTTCTCAGCTCAGCCAAGAAGTTGTGAGGAACTCAGATGGCTGTTTAGAAGATGTATTACCTCAGATTCAAATGTCAAGGCATCTCCTTGTTCTGTGAAGCGTTCTCTTTGGAAAAGGTTGTCAAGATAGTCAAGAGTTTCCAACCCCTCTACTCTTACTTCACTGTTAACTCAATATTGTCATTTAGCATGAAAAGGCAATTGAAAATACATACACTTGTTTGACTCCAATGAAGCTGATAAACATTGAACTATGGCACTACTCAGGTTAAAGCTGATAAGTATCATACATAATGAACCTAGCGAGTACAAGCCACAATGATAAATTCCTAGAAGCTAAGAAAGTTCTTGTCTGTAAAATTGAATATTGAGGAGACCGGGAAAAAGGAAGCATACTGAGGTGGTTTAGTGAAGTAAACGAACTACTAGGTACATAGAACTTGGGGATAAAAGAGTTTAGAAGGACAGGAGCCTTTCTTTGAAGAATAGAAGTCTGTATTTCTTGAGTCTTAAACAGTTTTCACAAGGCATATCAATATGCAGAACATGTCTAATTCCACGACAACCACATACGAAAAAACCAACTACTGAATTTTTCATGTACCTGATATCTGAGATGGAGAAATATGTATGGAAAGCAATTGAGAAACTAAATGGCTTGCAATTGATATTCCTGATGCGCGATATCATGGTTAGATTCCCTTCTACCGTCAAACACACCCTTAGCCGAAACTCGAAACTGAAAAGAGTAGGCCACAGAAAAGTCAATTAACCTTGTGCAATGACAAGATCAATGCCAAATTATGCAGATATCTGGTGCAGGTATTTGACCCTTCTGTTGATTAGTTAATAACATGTAAATGAACTGAAGGGATATACCAAAAAAAAAAAAAAAACTCCAGCAGTCCAGTTGAATATTATCCAAGGATGGCTTTGCCATCTTATGATCTGATCTGGGATTATCAATAGGATATGCAGTTGTTAAAGGTCATACCTATGTGGCCAGATCTTTAGATCCTCTTCAGATGGCTTAAGTAGTAGATCAGTATAGACTTTGTCGTTGGAATCATTGTGTTGTAAAAATGGTGGTGGATTTTGGTCAATCGCCCAAATTTTCTTCCTTGCAAACCCATGTTGCTCCAGCGATCCGCAGTTTCCAAACTTAACACACAAATCGAAGCAACTTATTAGTCAGAGATCTCCAAGAATGGCATGTCATTGATTGACATGACATAACCTCAAAATACCTGAGGAAAGCAAATGGGGATTCCTCCTCTCACTGGATTTGGTGGCTTGAAAATTGCCTGCAGTAAACAAAAATAAAACAATTATCACGCGATCAAAGAAAAACCACCAGTAACGGAGAAGTTAAGGACACAGATTAAACATTACTATAACCTTAGCAGCCAAATAAAACCCTACGATTTTACCTTACTGCTAGTGAATAACAACTCTTCACCCTGGTCAGTCCTCCATGAGAGAACTTGTCCCCCATACAAGCTAACCTGAATACATATTCACACAATAAATCAAGATCCACTCAAGAAAGATAGTTTCCATCTGACTGTATCATTGCAGTTATTTCTCAGCTTAGACAAATTAAATTAACCAATAAACAAGAGCATGAGGCAATTGGACTGACCCGAGCTGAAGCCCCTCGCCGGTTTCGAAGCACAACCTGATCGACTCCATTTCTATCCTTTGTAACTTCGACAGCTGTTGCTGCTCTCAGGTCGGCTGTCCCAGAACGATTCATAGTGTAAAAACAAAATTAAGGATGCAAAATTCAAGAAACAACAACACAATATTGTCTCTCAATCTCTCTTTCTCTCTGGTCAAATACCCAAACCAATAGTGATTAAGTACTTGATAAAGAAGCTCAGCAGTTACTGAAGTAGTTGAAGATCTGAACAAGTTTCTTGTGAAAAAACCTTATCTCCCGTGAATGGAAAGCAAAATCACAACAAACCCTAACTAGTTTCCACTTTCCACCATTAGAATTGTGGACAACATGAAATCCTCTCAACTGATCAAAAAAGAAATTAGATATAGACCAATAACTCAAAATTGCATCAAACTCTTTTCAAAAAGACAACAATAAGACAAACTTGAATTCCAAAAAAACAGAACGCCGCCCCAGATGACCAAACTGTCTAATTTTTCAACCGAAAAAGGTTCAAAAAATGAGAACCTTCCAACAATCAACAAAAGTCCAAAGTTTGAATTGAAACGTTTTTTTTTTCTATTGGCCAGTTTCAAAGGAAAAAACATTTAATGGTAATATGGAACAACAGTACAGTATTTAATGCCGAACAGCTTGTAAAGGGTCAATACTCAAGAATGGATCACAACTTCTTGAAGGAAACACAAACACACACACAAAAGAAAAGGGACTGGTTTGGTATGACCTCGTCTTTGTATTAAAGAAACCTTGAAGGGCTGTAGACAAAAGAATCCTCGTCAGATAATAAAATACAGAAGGAATCAAGATGATATAAAAAAGAAAAAGTCTAAAAGAGTGTGTAAAGGAGGACTTAGCAACCATGTGTTTCTAGCGTGGAGATGATGTGTTAGTTCTGTTGGGATTCGAAACTTTTGATGTGGACTCGAGTTGAAACAACAGACCATGAACATGTATATATACCTGAATTAACGAATAACTAACCATTCGAAAGATTTTGTGGAATATTCAAACTTTTGGCCTCCTGGACTAGACTTCTAGGATTCTTCTCTTCTTCCCTTAAATAATATTCTGTTTTTAAATTTTCATTTTCAACCACAACGGAGTAAAAATAATGCAATAAATTAATATGACAAAATAAAATTCTATTAGAGAAGAAGCCAAGCAACTCCACTCGTTAAAGCTGGCCATAGAATAAAATTATCACTGAGAATTGTCCTTTACGATCTGTGGCTGTCAATGCCTATGCCATTTTCCCTGTTCAAATCAACTCATAACAACAAACATTTAATATAATGTCATTACAGCAACAGCCCACAGCAATGCCTAAGAACGAGTTGATTAGCTCCACAATTTTTCCTTGCAAGCTTATCCACAATGACCACTGTATTTATTACAAGCACAAAATTATAATTATTATTTTTTGTTATATATATAAACAAGGCCCAGCCAAGGTTTTTGAGTTTTAGAATAAAATGCACCATCTTTTTAAACAAATGTAACCCTTCTAAAGGGAAATCAATCCAATGCCTAAGAGTACAAGTTAACAGACATGGATCTCGAGGTTGGAGAAGGTAGATATACCATGTTACACGCTCAAACAGGGACCCACGGAAGGAAGCTGAGACCCTCAAACAAGGTTGCAGCTGCTACTTAATTTCAAAGGTGGACAAAGTCTAGCCAGTTCTCCGCGTTTTTCTTTCCTGAAAGTGCTGTTGGAAATGTCTCGGACATGGTAATGGTTGTGTTGTCTTTTTCATGTCATATAAGAAATACAATGCATCTCTCTTTGTTAGCCTTCGTTTCACTTTCAAGATTTGCTTCGTGCGGGATCTCTCTAGTTTTTCTTCTTTGGTAGGTGTACCTCAGCACCAGACCAGTTATTAATCCTCCGACCATGAGGAAATATCCCAGAACCCTTTCAAAGGCAATGTGTGAATCAAACCTTGGACATGGAAGCAAATCGTGCCAGAGCTCAACCACTCTAAAGTCAAACAAACCTCCGGGTAGAAAGATTCCACACTCAATACAAGACCTTGAAAGGCAAAATGTTAGCCAAATTCGGCAATTAACATAATGTAATTAAAATAAATGGTGAATTGTGAAATAGCACACGTTTACATGCTACATGCTGTTGTCGAAAACCACGTTTACATGCTACATGCTGTTGTCGAAAACCACTCCATTTAAATGATATCGTGTTTTACAACTATCATATTTAAATTAATATTATAGTTGAGAAGTGTAATAAAATTTTACTTAATATTGTAATTAAACCATACTATCAATTATATTTTTATATGAACTAGTCAACCAGACAATATAATTAGCTGGACAAATTGTTTTTTAAAATGTATTATTCTATCAAAATTTAAAATAATTGTGCTAATTTTACACAAAAAAAAAATCCCAAAATGTTGCGTGTTCCACCTAGTGAAAATGCACTCGGGAATTACGGTTCTGAACTGTGATAGAAATCCCTTCAACAAAGCATATAATTAGATATAATACCCATACTGCAGCGACAGATCAACAAATTTGATCCCAACTCCATTTCAAAGTGTCTTTAGGCTCACCAAATCAATTTCCATTTTCAATTGAGACCATCTTTCTTGCTGTCCCAATTGTGTTTTTCCCAGCAACAACTCATGTAGCTGTGATTATGGATAATTAGAAGGAAAAGCCTTTCCTCTAATTTTGACATAAAACGTTTTCAGAAGCCAGCTCATGAACATTCTTACTATGGATGATAAACCGGCTAGTACAGGTGACGACGGAAAAAAATAAGCACAGTTCTAATTTCCTAAATACGAAACGAATCTGCTTCTCAGTAAAAAAATCCAAAAGAGTCTCTTTAATAGGCTGGAGGATAACTGTCAACTTGATAATAAAAAATAAAAAATGGACTTGGATTACATGGCTATTACAAGACATCTCCGAAAAAACATATCCTGCAGCATACAAAATCTTCATGAATTCTATATATGGCTCACGTCCAAAGGTTTGAACAACCCTAAACTAGCTTTTTATACGCAGATGTTATTGTCGATGCCTCTTCTATCAACAATTTCACAATTTTGATGCTATCAGGATCAACTCTCACCAGATGCATGAAAAGAGAAAAGGGAAACCTTCCTTGATACATGTTGAACGCGGCCTTCTTTGTTATATATTAGATTCAGGTAGAATGCTAACAAGGCAGATCCAATCACACAGCTGCACATATTGACCCTGAATTTGAAATATGATAGAGAATTAATAAAAAATAAGTCAATAAGTTCAACAATTCCCTTTAAGTAACTAAATTTTCACAGTTTGCCCTGGCATTTATAGTTAATATGGCCTTTTTCTTGCTCCTCCATCAAATAAATTCGTTTGTACACACACAAACAGAGATAATCACACGGAGAGAGAAACCTGTGAACCATGAGGAGCAGCAAAATTTTGATTCATCAACATGCTTTACTTGAAGCCCAATGAACCATGAGATAATCACGGGCATATTTACGGAAAATGGACCTGTAAAAACAAAATAAGTGGTTGGCTCATTGAAGCCATACACGGTCTTTTATCAAGAGCATTAGCTAAGAAGTGAGAAATAAACCACCTGCTAACTGGAATAAACTGAGCCAAAGCACGTGAAATGGCGTAGATCTCACCATAAAGAGATTTCTTAACTACATATTTGAAGAACTGGCAGTGCATGCTTTATCTGCACCATATTTATTATCCTGACTTTGAAGAACTAATCATTTAAATATATCTGGTGGGACAAAGTTCAGAAAGTATAGCAGACACTGATTAAGAACCACTATGGGATTTATGAAAGCCATAACAGAGGAGGTATTTTACTACCAAGACCAGAACAAACCATCAGAAGGCAAGCGTACGTTGACATGCATATAAGCAGACTATAAAGAGCATAAATATAATCAATCACGAGGAATAAGGCAAAACCAACGTTGTATTACTTACAATTTCACATCACCGAATTTCCACCAGTCTGGATCATACCATTTGTGGGTCCTGTCAAATGCATATAATATCAGGGTTCCAGGTAATATACATTTATGAAACATTATTCTCTCGGCCAATAAATAAGTTATTGTTGGATACATTTTTTGATCAAACTCACGGCTCAGAAAAAACTTCACCAGATTTCATACACCCGATATAAGCAACAGGTTTATCCAAGTGGGTAGAAAGGGTTGCTCCCAGGGCATCTGTACAGAAAATTATAGGCTGCCATGCTTTATTTCTTGTTTATATTTTCAACATTCCAACCATTTGTGATTCAATTGTTCACATGAATAAACCTTTTATAATAACCTATAAGGTCCTTTTCCAGAGTTGGCTTAATTTTCACCGACTTCCATGGCAAGAACTCCAATACCTATCTCAATAACTACCACCAATCACACTTCTAGTTTTTTGACAACACGCACCAAGCCAATTAGCAGCTAAAATCCTTTTCTTAGAATGCTTATCACCCTTCTCGACCAATATCTTTGAAACAAAACCCGCTTGCCTTGCTGCAGCCAATTCCATCTCAACTGCTGATAACTCCTAAACAACACAAATTTAACTAACTCTGTCTCTTATCACATTCATTGCCACTGCATTTCCTCAAGTTAGGCCCACCAAATGCACAAGATTAACAAAAATAAATTTAACATAATTTACCTGCATTTTTAATTGCTTTCTTTTCTTTTCTTAATTGAATATTGTTTTTAATTTTATTTTTTAATATTTTATTTTAAATTATTTTTATATCAAATTTAATATCTATTCTTTTGATTTTATTTTTTTCATTGCATTTTTTTTTAATTTCAACCATATTATTTTTTAGGGTAACATGGATTGATTTTAGTCTCTTTTTAGATAATTTTTTTTTAATTTCTGTTTTCATGTTTCTTTTTTCACTTTTCTTTCAATGAGGTTAGTCTAATCATGTGCCCAAGATTGCAGGGTTAGCGAGTTACCCTAAGTTGACTTATATTTTTTTCATTGCTTTTTTAATTTTTTTATTTGCCCTTCAACATTGGGTTGTTTGATGATTAAATTTAATGATGTTATTCAATTTGCTTTCGATAAACTTCGTAGTTTTTTTATGCTATCAATTTTTTTTCCAGATTATTTATTGTTGTATTTTTTATTATTATTTAAATTAGTTGAATTTATTAAACCCAATTGAGTCAATGACCGAAATCTCAGATTTATTTTTTAGGAATGTTTGTGTCGCCTTAGCATCTTTTTTCATGCTGGAGCACATCTTCTATTTAGTGTTTTTTTCTATTTTTTCTTTTAAATATATATAAATTTATTTTAAAAATATAATAAAGATAAATTTATTATACTGAAACACTACCAAGTTATCTGGAATCAATTCTATTATGTAATTGAATTGAATTATACTGTTTGATTTAAATTTAATTGATAAATAAATTGAATTCACATGATTAAAAAAGATAAAATTCAATTTATTTTGTATTTTATATTAATTTTATCTTATTTTTTCAATTTATTTTTTAAAAAGGCTATATGTGTATTTTTAGGAAGTTAGTTTCAACATTAAATTTCTAATATTTAAAATTGTAAATAAAAAGGTTAATTTACAATTTATTTTTATAGTATTTTTAATAATTAAAATTCATTTGAAATTTAATTTTTAATATTTAAATAATATTCTAAAACATAAAATTATATTAAAATTATTTAATTGAATTCTTTAAAAAAAATGGTGTAAACTACTCTAAACATATAGAAGAATTTACATTTTCATCTTAATAAAAGCATAAGGGCAGAAAAGTAATTACAAGAAAAACAAGTGAAAAACCCTTGCAACATCTCTCTCACGATCTGTTCTCCACAACCTTTGCAAACCTCGGAAGTCGAAACCAAAGTTTGCAGCTACGAAGATAAACTTTAAGCTCAAAACCTCCCCTTTTAACCCCATAAATAGCTCAGTTACACTCTCGCTACTCTATCTTTATTGTGTTGTCAATTTATGTGACTTGTGGTATTCAGTGATGAAAGATTAGATCTTTTCCAACGAAGACGGGCTAAAATTGTGTTCCATTACTCTAAATTTTGGTATTAAATACACCTCCATTTCGTTTATCTGTTGGTCTTTGTAGAGATTTAGAGGCTTATGAATGGCTTGCAGAGTGGCTGGCAAAAGGGTAAGAGGATATGCTTTACCTTATTATTCTATTCCTTGCTGTATTTTTTCCTCGAGGATTTGTTTCAAGTTAAATTTGAATGTTGAGGATTGTGATAGTCAACAGCCTTTACAAAGGTATAGAGAAATACCTCTTGTCTCGAGTTGAAAATGATCTCGCCATGTATAGCATCTTAAGGTTTGATCTATGGCTTGCCTCGTTTTTGCTTGGTTAGCTTAATTGTCTTCCAATGTTGTAATCTTATACCCGCTTTTAACCGGCATTGTTTACTTTGGGTTATTCTGGTCTCCTCATTTGCATCTTCTGCCTAGAAATTCCCCTTTCTTTGTTTCCCTTTTCCAACATAAAACTGAGAACTTTTACACATGTTTCGAAGGAGTGACTTTAGTTACATGAAAACCATATTGAATTGCTTATGTGTAGGATGTTTTACCTGACTTCTTTTTGCAGGGTATTGATGTTGGTCTCACAAGAGTTTTGACTTCACCATCGCTAGGGCATGCTGTGGCGTTAACTTCAAGAACTAGTCTTGATGGTGCTTCAGTCAGATATATACCTGGTAATTCAAAACTGCATTCATGCTTTTCATCATCTTACATTAGATATTTTCTGTTAACTTTAATTCAACTGAGCCATCTTCACAGGGTGCTTTTTGTAGTTTACTTAGCATTCCTTCAGCTTATAGAATTCTTATTTCATCCTTTCTTCTTTTCCTCGAGCTGCAATACCTTTTCACCCCTTAGTTCAGTTAAGAAAGCAGCTTCCAAATATCTGCATTTCAAACCATCAATCTTCCATCCCTTTCACCAAGCCTGTTCAGTACTCTGTTCCTACTGCTTTTGCTAGTTGTGCAGGGAATAGGAAAAAATTGGAATGAGATAATTTTACATCCCCTGAAAGATTGATTTTAATATCATCATTTACTTATCGAATCTTGTGCTGCAGAGTCTTCTTTCAGCTCATTTCTACAAGGGTCTGGTCATCACACTACAAAAGAATCATCTATCAGGTTTTATTCATATCTTTCTTTCTTGCTTCGAGGATTGCTGTTTTTAATTACTGTCTACATTGCTGCTTTTCTGTTACCTCATCACTAGAAAATTGCACTTGACAACAGATATCATATGGTAGAAATACATATGTTGATTGTAACAACCATTTCTCTTTCACTTTTCTTTTATTTACAGCTGGGCTTGACCAGGTTATGGGTAGGCTCACCTATTTAACAGTGCAAGGGCATGCTCCCCCTATTTAGCATTGAAGTGTGATTTGAGGTTAAGTTTGGTGCGCTTCTATGGCTATTTTACGTAGTCAGGTGATAAAACCTTATGGCATCATGATCCACAGCCTAAGTTGAACCCTGCCTTAATCTGACCTGGGGCTAAAATTATCCAAAGAAAAAAAGAAAAGGAGAAATTTGTGGTCAAGGTGTAGCTTAACCTTAGCCAACACTTATGTTCTAAATAGGATGTCCCATGTTCAAATGCTCCTTCATAAAAGCTTTTAAGTTCTGATAAAACAAGGGAAGAAAGGAGTTTATAGTTGCATGAAATAAATAACTTCACACCTTAGTTCTATCCTGCTTCGTGGAAGAAAAAACTTGATCTTTTCCATTGATTGTATGCTTTTCTCTTGCTTCATTTTCCATCTTTTTTGTCGAGTATGCTAAGGGAGAGCGCGTGTGAGAGAGTGTGTGAGAGAGCGATTGGGGTTTTTATTGCAATTGGAAGACAATCTGTGAAGTTTATTGCTCTGGAATACCTGAATGTTCTGCTTAAATTTGCTGAATGGTAGGATTGTGTCATGGCTCTATATCTCACTTAGGTGCTTTCTATATCTCACTTAGGTGCTTTCACGCTAGTCGAGAACTGTGGGCTAGAAGAAAAAATGATAACCAAGGAGGTGATTTGAAGACGCAAAAGAAAGGGAAGTTTGCTAAAAGGATCAAAAAACCTCCAGTTGATGCTCCATATGTGCCTCCTAAACTGAAAAGAATTACCAAGTCCTTGCAAGATAAAACAATTGACATATTTGAAGGCATGACCACTGTTGAGCTTGCCAAGCGCACTGGTCAGTCAGTTATAACTCTGCAGGAATTTCTTGTTAATCTTGGGGAGAAGGTTGTCTCAGAATTTGACCCACTCAAGATCGATGTTGCGGAGCTGGTTGTAATGGTATTTCCCTTCTCCAAGCCCCGATAATTTTATGGATCATTTCGTGTTTAATTAACATCAAGAGTTGTATGGAGTTTTTCATGTCCAATTGCTATCAAGGCTCATTTCAACTGACAGGAACTTTCACTTCTCATTTTCACCCAAAAGCAGTTATATGTGTGCATGCCTGCATGTGTACATGGCAGTGTAGTACCAAAGGATTTCAACTAACTTGTATGCTGTTTTTATTGGTTAGCTTTAGTTTCTGGCATCACCTGGCATTACAGTTTTGGCAACATGTATTTGAAATCTGCCTTGCTCGTGATATATACTAAATTATGCTTTGATTTTTCATTTTTCCCCCTTTGTTACTTTGTTTCTTTTTTAGCATTTAAACTGCTCTTTTGGCTTCCCACCTTCCTTCCCCACCTCCATTTCTAAGTTAACCATGTTTGGTTGATTTTTGAGGTGGGTGCTTTGGAAAATTGAGTTTCACTCACTGACTGTTTGTCATTTCACTTTTGCAGGAGGTTGGGGCCAATGTCAGGAGGCAACACTCCAATGAAGGTTCAGAAATTCTTCCCCGACCAGTGGTTGTAACAGTCATGGGTCATGTTGACCATGGTAAAACTTCTCTTTTGGATGCTCTACGTCAAACATCAGTGGCAGCAAAGGAAGCTGGAGGCATAACTCAGCATCTGGGTGCTTTTGTTGTGAGCATGCCTTCAGGGGCATCAATCACATTCCTTGACACTCCTGGTCATGCTGCTTTTAGTGCAATGCGAGCAAGAGGTGCAGCAGTAACCGATCTAGTTGTGCTCGTTGTTGCAGCTGATGATGGGGTGATGCCTCAAACTCTTGAAGCCATATCTCATGCAAAATCAGCTAATGTACCAGTTGTAGTTGCAATTAATAAATGTGATAAACCGAGTGCAAACCCTGAGAGAGTCAAACTCCAGCTTGCATCTGAAGGATTTTTGCTTGAGGAAATGGGTGGAGATATTCAGGTAGTTGAAGTTTCAGCTGTTACAAAAACTGGATTGGATAACCTGGAGGAGGCTATACTTCTTCAGGCAGAGATGATGGAATTAAAAGCACGTGTTGATGGTCATGCTCAAGCTTATGTAGTAGAGGCAAAACTTGACAAAGGACGGGGTCCTTTGGCTACTGCTATAGTGAAGGCGGGGACTTTAGTTTGTGGGCAGCACGTGGTTGTTGGCTCAGAGTGGGGAAGAATAAGGGCTATTAGGGATATGTCAGGGAAGCTGACTGAGCAGGCAAGACCAGCAATGCCAGTTGTTATCGAAGGGCTGAAGGGGCTTCCTATGGCTGGTGATGATGTTACTGTTGTGGAAACTGAGGAGCGAGCTAGAATGCTAAGTGCAGGGAGGAGAAGGAAATATGAAAAAGACAGGCTTAGGCAGATCATGGAGCAAAGGACAGAAACTAACGAACCATCAGAAGATGACTCTGTTGTGCCTGAGAGGACTGAAATGCCATTAATAGTAAAAGCAGACGTGCAAGGAACTGTCCAAGCTGTTACAGATGCCTTGAGGACTTTAAACAGCCCTCAGGTAGACCAAAATAGTTTAGCCATATGCCTGACATAATGCATAATATTGTTTTTATGATTCTCTTTCTGATTTGCAACTTCTTGCTACGATTTAGTGATAGTTGTTGCAACGTTAAAGGTAGGAGTTTCCTTAACATGATTGACTGGTTCTTTCTAAAATGTATCCTGAAAATGCTATGCTTATTGCTTATGTTCTTCTCACACGTTGCTAACTAATATGTCCATTATTTGCACTGCCAGGTTTTTGTGAATGTGGTCCATGTTGGTGTTGGGCCTATTTCTCAGTCTGATGTGGACTTGGCACAAGCCTGTGGTGCATATATAGTTGGGTTCAATGTGAAGAGTCCACCTAGTTCTATTAGTCAGGCTGCGATGCAAGCTGGTACAAAGGTGCTTCTGCTTCACTTAATCATTTATGTTATTTTTAACCTGCCTGAGAATATGAGAGTAATCCTTGGGTATGGGTGGTTGATATTTTACTGCACAATGATGGCATATACCGCAAACTAGGATAGCTTATTTATTTTCCACTGTTTCTTTGGTTTGCTGTAGATTATGCAACACCAGGTGATCTATCACCTATTGGATGAAGTTGGCAATTTGATAGTAGACAAAGCCCCTGGGACACTCGAGACCCAGGTAGCTGGGGAGGCTGAAGTGCTGAACATCTTTGAGCTAAGAGGAAGGAGCAAGTCTGCAGGAGGTGATATAAAGATTGCTGGCTGCAGAGTGATGGATGGCCATTTTAGCAAATCATCGACCATGAGGCTTCTAAGGAGTGGGGAAGAAGTGTTCGAAGGACCTTGTGCATCTCTAAAGACTAACAAGCATGATGTGGAATTGGTGGAGAAAGGAAATGAATGTGGACTTGTGATCCTTGGCTGTAATGATTTTCAGATTGGAGACGTCATCCAGTGCTTGGAGCAAGTAGTTAGGAAGCCCAAGTTGATCATATCAGACAATGGTATTGCTCGAATTGAGTGCTATTAGTGCCTTTAATAGCGATAATTCTTCAAGACAGGTTCAATTCTCCAGTCCAGGTACACACTCCAGTGGATTCTGCAACTGATTGTTATGGACCCTAATCATTGCATGGCACAAGTTTAATAAACTCTGCAAATTTTGAGATCAAAGTATTGAGTTGATGCAAGTTTTGCTGTTCAATCGAGGCATTTACTAAGTATTGAACCAAAAAAAAAAAAAAAAAACAGATTTCTTTACTGATTTATTCTTCGAAGAACTCAGAATAACATAGCTTATTCTTTAAAGAACACATGACTAACATATCTGCATAATGCTCTCTCCCTAGTATCTTTATTCAATCCAAAAGCTTTGAATAACTCTTGTTGATGATGAAAATGATTGTGTTAGCGTGCCATGCCTCTTATTGATGTTAACACTTGCAGATGTTTCCAGTTGGTGTTGAGTGATGGCTTCAGCTGTTGAGGTAGTTGTTAAGCATGACAAGGTGCGTAAATGATAACAGAAACAGCTCTTCAACTGAGGCTAACACTCATCGGGTCCAAGTGTAATGGGGGAAATTCAGTAATAGCTTGGCATTTGCGAGTCTCCTTGTTGAAAGACTCCTTGTGTTCACCTGGCCATTACAGCACAAGGTCATTTAAAAAATCAGTTTTGAAATCTTTTTTGGCGATCCCCGATGTAGAGCTGAATTTGAAGGCAAATAATATGAGCTGATGACAGAAGGCATGGTAGAATCGTAGACTTATCAACAGAACCCCAAACCAGTTATAGATTTAACAAAAGAGCAATATAAAAAAAATGTGATTTTGGATATCGGTGGTCGGGTTTTTACCCATAATTATATTCAATTTAACTTCTTATATTTTATAAAATATAAATTTGATTTATTCAATTTTTTTTTGGACCTGAACGTGTTGGAGATAACAAGTTGGATTAATTTTTTTATGGATATTATAGATATTTATGAGGGGTATATTAATTCTCTTATTCTTCAATGATTCTACAATAATCTTCAATGATTCTACAATAAACATTGGGTTGCAACTAGTAGAACTAGATAAGACATAAAATGCATGTTTTAGAGACAATAAAAACTATTATAATTTTCACATAAAAAAATAAAATACAAATTACAATCAATTATAATTTTCATATAAAAAAATAAAATACAAATTATAATCAAATATTTTATTGAATAGTTGTGGTGCCATATGATACAAAGAGAGGCTGGTAGATAAAGACTAGAAAATGCTTTTGGATTTGTGATTTTTTAAGGAAATAAAAGTTTAACATGGATTTTTAAAATTTTCATTTGTTTTCTCATTGTCTTTTGGTTACCAAATAAATAAAAAGGATTGAAATTATAATTATAAAATGCACAGAAATTTTACTATATTAAACTTCAAAACGAACCACCAGAGAAGGAAAAAAAATTAAAAGAATGTGAGGTTGTGAGAGCAATGATGAAAGAAGAAAAAAAAATAAAGAGAGTAGGAAAATATTATTGATGCTAAGAACTAATGTTATTTATTTTGAGTTATATAGGTTGGGTCAGGTTGAGTGAGTTTTAAAAACTCTAACCTATACCCAACTTGTGATATCTATTTATTAAGTTATTTTATTTATAATTATTTATAATATTTATATTATTCAACTTTGACATGATTAGTCGGGTCAGATAATAGAAATATTACAAATGAACTTATAAGTATTCAGTTTTTCACTATATATATCAAGACACATGTTATTGTAGATTGAAATAGTAAAATGATTATTTTGCTATTCCAAAAAAAAAAAACAATGAACTTGTTATTAGAGAGGTAAAATGATTTTTTTTTCTATGACCCATTAATCATTTTTTGAATTGATGGAGGGCAAAAGGTTTTTTTTACATTTTTTAGGTAAATAAAATGACTTAATTATCCTTAAAAAAATATTTAACTTTCTTTCAAGGTTTAATTTTTGTATTTTCCAATTTGTTTTTTTTTAATTATAATCGAGTTGGCTAATAAACAATTTTATGCTCTCATAAATATATGATATAATTTTAAAAAAATAGCTAGCGCTCGTATTTTTCACGCGTCGACTTATGGTCAAACATTGTCTTCCACTGTAATGTTGGAAGCATATCAGCGTGGTTTTCTCGATGGTCTGGTGTGTGTGAATGGTGGTGCACCGGTTGGGCACTAATGAATTTTTGTTCTTCTCCTCCCTCTTATCTCTCTCTCTGTCTCTCTCTGTTTTTTTTTGGCCAAAATATAAAGGTGTCCTCTAATTTGTTTTTTGTAACTAATTTGAGCCTCATTCTTTTAATTTTTTTTATTAATTCTTCAATTTCATCCGTTATCATTTGGTTTTATTTAATTTCTATATCAAATTTGATTCTTATTTTTATTGATGTTTTTTTTATCATTTTAGTAATTTAATTTTGTTTTCAATTTCATCTCATAACATTTTATTTTAATTTATTTTTATATCAGATTTAATCTCATTCTTTTTATTGTTATTTGTTTTGGAACCTTTTATTATTTTTTCCCCAATTTCATTCATCAATATTTTGTTAATTGAGAATTTTACTTCATTATTTTTTAGGGCTTGCTTTTTATGAGATTAGTCCTAGGCTCATGACCAGTATCACGAGTTTCAAAGGTTAATACAAGTTAACTTTGGCTCTTTTTAAAATTATTATTTTTCTCAATTTCATCATTTGACGTTTGATTTATTGGGTATTGGTCTTTGTATTTTTTTTTATTTTTCTTTCTATGAGGTTATCCTAATCTTATGTTCATAGTCGTGGAGTTAGCAAGGTACCTCGTATTGACTCAAATCTTTTTTTTGTTGTTCTTTTCTTAAATTAAATTATTTTAGTTTTGCCTTTCAATATTGAATTGTTTGATAATTGAACTTCATAGTTTTATTCAATTTACTTTCAATGGGTTACCTCGATATCATGACCAAGCTGCAGATTCTGCATGCTGAACTAGATGGACTAATGTTGGGTTTTTTTTTTTACTTTTTTTGAATTATATGTTTCTTTAATTTCATTTGTCAACATTTTATTTGCTTGAAATTGAGCTTTATATTTTTTTCGTTTTCTTTTTATGAGGTTATTGCATTTTCATTTAGTTTTTGCTTTGTTATTAAATAAGATCCTTCAACATTTAATTTTTTTAATTGATGTTTTTTTAATTTCATCTTGTAGCATTTTATTGATTGAGAATTTATTTTTATGATTTTTCTCATTTTTTTCTCTAGAATTATCTCAATCTTATATCCATGATTACGGGTTAACAAATTAACCTTATTTGACCTGAGTCTATTTTTTTGTTATTTTTTAAAAAATTAATTTTTTTTAAAATTTTTTTTTAACATTGAGTCATTTGGTAATTGAATTTCTTAGTTTTATTAGGTTTTCTTTCGACAGGGTTACCTCGGTATTATGATCAAGTCGTAGATTTGACTTGCTAATTTGGGTAAACACGAGTTATTTTTTTAAATCTTTTTTTTATTGTCAATTTTTATCAATTTTTTTTATTTTTTTATATCATTTAAATTAACCGAATTTATTAAATTTGGTCGACTCAATAACCCAAATCTTGAAATTTTAAAAAATAATTACGATGTTTTGAAAAATATTTAGTCCTGCCAGCTGCATACCACATGTCATGTCATCAACCTAGTGGTAGATATTTTGGTAACAAACATTGTGATGCAGCATTTATAAAGGGGCCATCAAAACAAAGTTGGTGGTGACCCAATGATAAGAGTTTGAGGTTAAGAGGTTTGCTTTTTTTATAGTTTCAGGTTTGAGCCTTGTAGTTGCTTATATGATGGTCACTGGAGGCTTATATGATTGTTAATTTCAAGGCCTGTAGATTAGTCGAGGTGCACGCAAGCTTACCAAACACCGTTAAATTAAAAAAAAAGTTTTAGAATAATGACCATAAATGCTCATTAATTCCACAATGTCTCTGCCACCTGGCCCACCTCAATCCTTCAGGTTGGAAAACATCTAAAAGATGTGTACCAAATTCTTTCCTTCTTGCGAGGCAGCTGGAAAAGCAATTCTCCATGCTTTTTTCATGTTAATAAATTTTCTTTGACAAAATGCCCTCCCATGTCTTGTCAGTTTAATTATATCATGTGTCTGTCTCTATATATATATATATATATATATACATTCTCTGTTATTTTTCCTTCTCTTTTACGGCGGCTCTTTTCTGAAATTTAGTTATCTACTAAATTTTATTTTTTAAAGATATTATACTCATCATATAATAATAATATCTTCACCTAAATTTCTTTCTACTTCTCATATCTATTTCTTTAAAAAATAAATAAATCATATAATATAACTAATAGAGTGCAGCTATAAGCCACTACAAAATTTCCTTCTCCAGGCTCCACCCACCATCCATCAACAGCAGCAACTCCATCAACACCAGCAGCGCCTCAATCACCACCGCCAAGAACAGTCACAACACCAGCAACGCTTACTGGAAAATTCTCTCATGAAAACGGCTGATGTTGACCAAAGTGGAATCTATCAAGGAATGAGCTACTGCTCATAATCTTAGAGCTATTGACAATTAATTTCCTTTGGCCTTTCATTTTTATTGCTTCTTTTCAGAATTTTCATGATATGGGTTTTGATAAATTTATTGCATGTTTTTAAGAAAAAGGTTTCTTTCTAGATTTAAATGTCTTAATTTTAATAGAAAATCAAATTTTATTATCATTATTTTGTTGACAGAACCATGCTGGATAGATTGCATGAGCTTCTTTCTCTTATAGATCCCAGTACATTCACATAGCTTATTTATTAGAAAAAAAAATCAAATTTTATTGTTATGAATATTGTGAAAAGTCAAGAAAGCCTTTGGTCAACAATTTTTATTTTTGTTGACTTTAGGGGTAAATGGGTGCTTTAACTATGTTATAAATTTAAAAAAACACATACACCCCCAAACAATCTTCTAATGATCATTGAGTAAGATGAAAATACTCAAATACTCCTAACCCAAAGGCTTAAATTTAAGTTACTAAAGGGTAAAAAGACAAGGTCTGGTAGCCATGTCAGACCTTAGAGCCTTGGGTCTGGCAGTCATGCTAGACCTAAGCAAACAACAGACAATGAGAAGACAATCATGCATTTTAGTTGTACAGAGAGAAAAGAAAAGAAAAACGACAGATGACCAGATTTGACCACCAAAAAACATCTCACATGTCTCTTTAATGGTGCGGCGTACACCACTCATTGGACGTTTGGAACACGCGCCAACAACATTTTGATTAAAAAATAAAAAATATAATGTGAAAAATACTAAAACATCCTCATGGTCCTCTTAATTACATAACATATCCATATAATTTTACTATCGTGATCCACCGTGATCTATATCTTGAGTTATAATATAATTTCCATATCATTTGGCTTTCTTTATAATAAATAAATTCCAAGCCCCCTCAATTATCAGTCAAGATATAATTAGATGTAGTTAGTTTCTTGAAGAAACATGAATACTTAATCAGGTTCTTCTATTAACTAAAATTAGATTTTCATTGACTAATTAATAATCGAGGGGACTGGGAATTTATTTAACTCACACATTTTACACATGGATTGATAGTACTTCCGGTTATTTATTTTTTATTTTTTAGGTTTTGGAGGACTTCAATTTCGGGCCACTCTGAAAAGCAAACAGGACGTCCTTTCTAGCAAACTTTATTGTCATAAATGTCAACAAAGCAGTAGATGCAAAACATGAATGCAATTATTACAATTTAGACAGGACCAGATTGCTTAGAAACATCAAATACTGCTACACCTGTGTGTTCTCCCTGACTCCACTATGGGTTAGAATAACTTTTTTTTTTTAATTTAAAAAATATTAAGAGTATAAATTTTATCTGGTAATATTATTAAATTCAATTAAATACAGTAATTTTAAAATTTGCTAACTCACTCTTTACTTATCTCGAGTTTTAAATTAAACCGCGTGGAAGATGATTCAAAGTGAATAATTCAATATATCGGTTCAAAAACAACTTAAATGGCCAGTAAAAACATGATATAGTTTTTTAAAAAACTTTAAAACAATAATTTTCTTTTTAATATTGAGACGATACCAAATTGGATCGACCGCGGTTACTTTATGATCTGGATCATGAACTTCAATGAGTTTAATAACTTTGTTGTTTTTATAAATTACTCTTATTTAATTTTATGATAAAATTATATGCTTGTAAAATCGAGCACTAACCCTAAAAAATGATGTTTATTTGAGATCATAATAACCATATAAAAAAGTATAAAAAAATAAACAATGAATTTTATTTCCCAATCAAAATAATCAATCTAATATTGAAGAAGAATGAAAAACAATTAGAAAAACTAAAGGACCACAAACTAAAAAACAAATATATTAAGTTTGATAGGTAAACTCGCTAAATCCGTGAATCAGCTAACTAGGGTTATCAAACCCGCAAACCGGTTAATGGACTCCATTGGGATTAATAAGTTTTTTTTCTAAACTATTTTTTATTATACTATTTGATAACAAAAATAGATGATTGCATAATCGAACATTAAACTAATATCGAGATTTTTTTAAAACTATGATAACCTCGTAAAAAGTAAAACGAAACAAATTATGAAACTCAATTTTCTATCAGCTCAATATCAAAAGATGAAATGATTATTTTTTTTAAAGGAAAGCTAAACTCGCCAAACCTGTAATAGGTCCATCAAAGTGCTTTTCACTCAGAAATGCATTAAAATAATATATTTTTTATTTTTAAAAAATTATTTTTGATACTAGCACATCAAAATGATCCAAAAAAATTAAAAACATGAATTAATTTTAAGTAAAAAAATATTTTAATTTTTTTAGGAATACAGGTTGAACTGCGTTCCCAAAAGGTCCAAGTAGATGCCGGAAAACCGTGTTTCCCCCTGTAATTTTTAGGTTTATATTTAGAGGGTGTTTGTTTTTTAGGTAGTTTTTATTTTTATGGTTATGGTTTTAAAAAAATTAAGTTTAAAAAAAGTACGGTTAGTTGTGGTTAGTTGGATTTAGATACGTGCTTGGTAAAAATTGTGGTTGAAGTTTATGT
The DNA here is from genome assembly GCF_951802175.1 of Populus nigra. Lineage (NCBI taxonomy): Eukaryota > Viridiplantae > Streptophyta > Magnoliopsida > Malpighiales > Salicaceae > Populus > Populus nigra. The sequence continues at coordinate 42,395,604 of NC_084852.1, read as the reverse complement.
GTAACAAAAAACATGTATAAAATGTTTGGTGAAAGTGTAGTTACGATTACTTTTCAAAGTGTTTTTTACTTGGAAATGCATTAAAATAATATTTTTTATTTATTTTTTAAAAATTATTTTTGATATCAGAACATCAAAATGATATGAAAACACAAAAAATATATCAATTTGAAGCAAAGAAAAAAAATAAAAAAATAAAATTTTTTTAAAAGCACTTTTAAAATGCAAAAACAACATAGTTTTATGAAACCCACTTAAAAAAACATATAAAAATTACTTCATAAAAACTACGTTTTACACCTAATGTTTTAGTGGATCTCGCAATACAAAACATAGTTTAATTTGTTATCAAACATTTTACTGCATTTGTTTCACCGCAAGCATAAAAACTGGTGAAAAACAAACGCAGCCTTAGTGTGTGTGTGTGTAGGTTTTGGTGTCAACTGAACTGATAATAGTTCTTTGTATTTATTTTTCTAGTCTGATAAGCTGTTTTCCTAAGGTATTAAGATGTTTGGTAAGACGACTAATGTTGTAGTAATAGTTTAAAACATAATTAAATCCTTCTAGCATATCATAGTTATGGGGCTTGCTATCGAACAAAAATCTATTTTAAAACAAGATTTTAGATATTTTTTTATAAAACTTTTTTTTTTTTTTTTTTATGTAGATTTACAATCCACATGCAAAAGGATTTTTGTAATACGCTAGAAGGACTTGTAGCTACCCAACACAACTACATTTTCCTGGAGGCAAGTCAAATGGTGACCTGGTCCTCCTGGAATGCATGTATGATCACACGATGGCCCACAATCGTTCTTGTTTAATAGCAAGTGCTTAGAGGGATAGAGAGAGAGAGAGAGAGAGAGAGAGAGAGAATGTTAAAAAAAGGAAGAAAAATAAATAATGAATAAAAAAAGTTGAGTGGTTGGTTAGTGTTGGTGTTCCTCGCTATATTAAATGAAAGGCTCAAGTTTTTTATTTTGATAAAAAATAGCCCAAGGTCTTTGTCCTCTTTTTGTATAAAGTTCACATCTTTTGTCCTGACTCCTGAGCTTCTCCCAGACAAAAAACAAAAAGAGTTCATATCTTTGGTTATAGGGGAGGTGGTTAGGCACTTTATATGTGTTTCATGCACGCTGTAGTGATCTTAATATATTTCTATTTATTGACCGTCCTTTAAAATTACTGGAATAAGTTGTATTTCAAGTACAATCAGTGAGCGTATCATACTGGTATTCCGTGTCTTTTGTCTGGGAGAAGCTCAGGAAAGACGACAATAATGATTCTATGTGATGGTCCCTAGTTTAAACACTGGATAAACACTTTATTTTGGTCTTCCATGAAGAATATGATGTCAATGGCATCTGGGTTAATCAACAGGAGAGCAAGAACCAACAGCCAAGGTTTCTAGAGGTAAGGGTGATACTCTGCATTTCTTGAAACTAAAATATGTTTGAACTAGTTTCTTTGATGCAAAAATATTGTTAAGCATCTGCACTGAGAGATTAAGAAAGACTATACTAGAAGCCAAAAATATGTGTCTCTTGATGTTACTGTATTTTTAGTTTCCAGCTATGTATGTGCAGTTTTTGCCGCCATCTTGTTCCTATTCTTTTTCTGTATAGCACTTTTTTTCCCCAAACTAAGAACATTACTTTAAGGTAGTGGTAAAGTGCATTTTACTGATTTTGTCCTTTTTTGGTTCATTTTGTATGACACTGGGGTGTATCCTAATGCCTAAGATAGTTAGATTGCAGGCATCTGACTACAGTAGGCTATTCAGAATTTTGGATATCAGTTCTCTGTGTCTTGTTTCATAGTCACAAATGTTATTTCATCTTATCCTTCTATGTTACACACACACACACACACACACACACACATATTATCCATATATGCAAAGCTTGAATCAGTAGCTTTTTTGTGCTTGAATTCATGTTCTATAGAAACAAATCTGTCAAATTCCAGATAACAAGAATATATCGATTTAGACATATAAGAAAGCCATGTTAGAAGTGCCAAAGCTTGAATCAGTGGCCTTTTTTCCTTGTTTGCAGATCTAACAAATTAACGAGAAACAACATGAAGGAAGGTCCCTGGACAGTCTTCTGTGATGATTCTGAAAGTTCGTGCAATGCTGCGAAGAAATGCATTTCAAGCTTAATCAGCCCATATTCATGCAGCCATCACATTTTGATCATTTTTGTTGACATTCTGCTTTTGTTGATTGTCTTATCTATCTTCATTTGTAAATCAGTCTCAAGGAAGATTGCTGCTCCATCGCAGTCTCAACCTTCCTCTCCGGTCATATATGTCTCAGCCATTTTTAATGGCATTTTGGGTTTGGTATACTTAGGCTGGGGAATATGGATGATTTCTGAGAAGCTTGGTAGAGATCAAACCATTTTACCACTTCATGGGTGGCTGGTAATACTATTCCAGGGATTCACATGGTTGCTAGTAAATTTATTGGTAAGCCTGAAAAAAGTACCGTCTCCCCAAATCGCAACAGTGAAGTTCTGTTTAATTATCACATTTTTGTTTTCTGGATTTCTCTGTTTTTCATCAATCTGGGGAGCGATTTCAGACAAAACGTTGTCAGTTCCGATGCTTTTGGATATCTTATCCTTTCCTGGGGCAATTCTTTTCCTCTTCTGTGGTTTCAAGCGACAAAGTTATGAAAGCACTGATTTAGACATCAGCGACGGTGCATCCTATGAACCTTTGCCAGGTGAGAAAGACAATGCCAACGGTGAAATCAGTTCAAACGACAATATCACTCCTTTTGCCAATGCCGGGTTTTTCAGTCAAATGTCATTTTGGTGGTTGAATCCATTAATGAAGAAAGGTAAGGAGAAAATCCTCGAGGATGGAGATATTCCACAGTTAAGAGAGGCAGATCGAGCAAAGACTTGCTACTTAATGTATATGGGGCAGCTAGGAACACGAAAACAAAATGGATTGTCTGATTCCATTTCTATGCTTTCAGTAATCATTTCCTGGCACTGGAAAGAAATTTTAATTTCTGGGTTTTTTGCGCTGATCAAGGTACTATCCTTGGCTACTGGCCCGTTGTTTTTAAAAGCCTTCATTGATGTTGCAGAAGGCAAAGCAGCATTCGAATATGAGGGTTATGTGCTAACAGCAGGGCTGTTTTTAGCAAAAGTCTTAGAGTCTCTGTCAGAGAGGCATTGGCGCTTTCGAACAAGACTGATTGGGATTCAAGTGAGATCCATGTTATCTGCAGCTATCTATCAAAAGCAACTACAGCTTTCAAACGCTGCTAAAATAGTTCATTCTTCTGGTGAAATAGTGAGCTATGTCACTGTAGATGCCTATCGAATTGGTGAATTCCCATTTTGGTTTCATCAAATATGGGCAACAAGCATTCAATTGTGTCTTGCCTTGGCTATAGTTTACTATTCCATTGGGCTGGCAACTCTGGCAGCTCTAGTGACTGTCATATTGCTTGTGCTTTCAAGTTACCCGTTAATCAAATTACAGCACAAGTATCTGACAAAGCTCATGGTGGCACAAGATAGGAGACTGAAGGCCATTACAGAGGCACTTGCAAATATGAAAATCTTGAAGTTGTATGCCTGGGAAAAACATTTCAAGAATGTTGTAGATGGATTAAGGAAAGAAGAATTCCAGTGGATATCAGGAGTTCTATGGCAAAAAGGGTACCATATGGTTTTATTTTGGTCATCTCCTGTTATGGTGCCAGCCATAACTTTCTGGGCATGCTACCTTCTTGGAATTCCAGTTTCTGCCAGTAGTGTATTCACATTTCTGGCATGTTTGCGCATTGTTCAGGAACCAATTAGGTTGATTCCAGATGTTGCAGGAGTCTTCATTGAAGCAAAGGTCTCACTAGATAGAATTGTGAAGTTTCTTGAAGCTCCAGAATTGCGGAACAGTATTACAAGGCAGAAGCTTAATGGCAAAGAGCATGATCAGTCTATTTTAATCAGAACCACTGAAATCTCATGGGCCATTGATTCCTCATCGAAGGCTACATTAAGAAACATAAATGTGGTGGTTAAACCAGGTGAAAAGGTTGCAATTTGTGGCGAGGTTGGCTCAGGAAAATCAACTCTTTTGGCAGCAGTTCTTGGAGAAGTTCCAAAAATTACTGGAATAGTAAGTAATAATGATAAATCTAGTGTATACTACACTTCTACAGATCCTACTCAAGCTTTACTAAAAGCTCCCGTTTCAATATTTTCCAGGTCCATGTTTTTGGAAAGATAGCATATGTTTCTCAGACTGCATGGATTCAAACAGGGACAATACAGGAAAATATTCTGTTTGGGGCTGCAATGGAACCAATAAGATATCAAGAGGTGCTTGAGAGGTGTTCTCTAGTAAAGGACATTGAGATTTTACCATTCGGAGACCTCACTGAGATCGGAGAGAGAGGTGTCAATCTGAGTGGTGGACAGAAACAACGGGTTCAACTTGCACGTGCACTATATCAGGACGCGGATGTATATCTCTTGGACGATCCCTTCAGTGCTGTTGATGCACATACAGCAACAAGCCTTTTCAATGTAATTTTCATCTCTATGCAATCTTGAATTGTTAAGTTCCGAATGTTTTAGTTAAAGCTAGTGTGGCTTGTTGCAGGATTATGTGACTGGAGCTTTGTCTGGAAAGACAGTCTTACTTGTGACCCACCAAATCGACTTCCTTCCAGCTTTCAATTCTATTTTGGTTAGATACGTCTAATCCTGCTGCCAATTTCTCCATTATCCTATTTAACTATTTAAGTATCATCCCAATTTGTTAATATGAGATGCAAACTATCATTTTATTTGACTACTTGACAGTTGATGTCTGGTGGAGAAATCGTTAGATCTGATACTTACAGTCAGTTGATGGCTTCCAGCCAAGAATTCCAAGACCTTGTCAATGCACACAAGAACACAGCTGGTTCTGATACACAAGTTGAGTATGATTCCAGCAAAAGAGCTGAAAGTTCCAAAACGGAAGAAATCCAGAAAGTTCATTCTAAAGAAAAGTTAAGAGCACCTTCAGGGGATCAACTGATTAAGCGAGAAGAAAGAGAATCTGGAGACACTGGTTTTAAGCCTTACATACAGTACTTGAGTCAGAGAAAGGGCTTCCTGTATTTTTCTTTCGCAATTATAACCCACATCATATTCATTGTTGGTCAAGTGATACAAAGCTATTGGTTAGCTGCTAACATCCAGAATTCTCATGTAAGCAGAGTAACCATGTTCACAGTTTACTCAGTGATCGGTTGTAGCTTGGCGGTATTTTTACTCCTTCGATCATTCTTCATAGTTCAATTAGGCTGTGGGGCTTCGGAATCTATTTTCTCCACACTATTGACTTCTCTTTTTCGAGCACCAATGTCCTTTTATGATTCAACACCTCTGGGTAGAATACTGAGTCGAGTACGGTTTTCATAACTATTACTTTTTTTTCCATGGACTGAAAAGCTTCTCCAAACTGATATGGTGTTTATATTTGTAGGTATCATCTGATTTGAGCGTGACTGACCTTGAAGTGGCTTTCAGATTGACCATTGCAATAGGATCAACCATGAATACATACTTCAACTTTGCAGTGTTGGCTTTCCTTACCTGGCCAGTCCTTTTTGTCATCATTCCCATGATTTATCTGAATATTGTGTTGCAGGTATTTAACAATATGTACACATAGCTAGTTTCATTTGTGTTCAGAATTGCCACAGCTTTTGTTAGCTTTCTCGTAAGAGGGATTGAATGCAACCACATTATCCTGCTGCGTGTCTTTGAAGAAAATATCTGGATACCACGCCAATTTCACTAAGCAACTGCATTATCTCACCATAGATTCCGATAATAAAAGGTCATTACCAAGTTATATTCTCATCAACGTGGGATCCTGAGAAGGAAAGCCTGAAAGTGGTCCCTTAACATTTTTGCTGGAAATGCCGGCTCTAGAGCCTCAAACTTGCAACCATTTTACAGAAGCTTGAGACTTGAAATGGTTTCCCTAGAATTTCTAATTGTTGTGTTCCTATAAAAAATTTGGAGGCATGGTTCCTAATGTTAATATAAAAATGACTGTACATACTTGGAAACACGTTGTATGCTCCTTTGTAGGTGATAAATACACAAAAAAATGAAACCAATTTTGCACCGTGTGTTTCTTGTAATGATTTCTTAGTATCACACTTTTTGATGAGACAATTTTAAATCCTCTTTTGTCTTTCATTCAACAAATAGAGGTATTATTTCGCTTCTGCAAAAGAGTTGATGCGAATCAATGGCACAAGCAAGTCCTCGGTTGCAAGCCATCTTGCTGAATCAATTGCAGGAGCCATGACAATCAGAGCTTTTGGGGAGGAAGCTCGATTTTTTTCGAAGAATCTCGACCTCATCGACCGAAATGCAAGCCCATACTTTCACAATTTTACTGCAGATGAGTGGCTGATCCAACGGCTGGAATTACTATGTGCAATTGTTCTTTCATCGTCAACTCTTACCATGATATTGCTTCATCTTACAGCTTCTGCATCTGGTTAGTAGTCATAAATTAAATTTTCCAACTACTTCTCGTACAGAGAAATTATAGTTTTTTTGTACTTGAAGGTTGCAGTAATTCATGGATATATGCCTTCCTACTATCTCTTGAGCCTCCATCACGAATCTAAACAATACATTCTGTTGTGCATGCTTTAAAATGTAACTGATGTTCAGAAACACAGATTTCTATAGCATTGTTGTCTACTAAGAAAGATTTTTGATTATGTCATGACAGGGTTTATTGGAATGGAACTGTCATATGGCCTTTCATTAAACGTATTTCTCGTCTTCTCCGCCCAATACCAATGCTCAGTATCAAATTCAATCATTTCAGTAGAAAGACTGGAACAATACATGCATATTCCTAGTGAAGCTCCAGAGGTAATAGAGACCAACCGACCTAGCACCAACTGGCCTGCTGATGGTAAAGTGGAAATATTCAATTTGAAGGTAAAGATCGAAAGCATATTCAATTTCTATTCAAGAACTGATATCTATGATTACTTACACCAAATGACATCAAGCAGGTTAGATATCGGCCAAATGCTCCACTAGTTCTTCAGGGAATAACTTGCACAATTGAAGGAAGGCACAAAATTGGGATAGTTGGCCGGACTGGAAGTGGAAAGACAACTTTCATAAGCGCCTTGTTCCGTTTAGTGGAGCCTACTGAGGGAAAAATAGTTATAGATGGCCTCGACATCTCCACAATCGGGCTCCATGATCTAAGATCTCATTTTGCAGTCATCCCACAAGATCCAACACTTTTTGTCGGATCTGTCAGATACAATCTGGACCCCTTATTGAAGCATACAGATCAAGAAATATGGGAGGTAAAAAGTTTCTCCTGACATGTTATTGAATGATAGAATTCTTTTACAGTTTCTTCCATATGGCTGACTGCTTTTGTGTTGCGCCATTGTTACACAACGAAAGGCATATCAAATGTCTGCACACATAAACATAATGGGCTCCTGAAATGTGGTTTTTTTCTTTCAAAAAAATCCATCACATAAATAATATCCCACCCATGTAGTTCGTATAACCCATTTATTCGCATGAATGTGTGGAAGGTTCTTGAAAAGTGTCATCTTCGAGAAGCCATTCAAGAGAAAGAAGAGGGCCTGAATTCCTTAGGTAAGAATCTTAGAACGAACGTGTATTTTGCTTTCATTTGAATTGTCTGGCATTACTTTCTCGAATATTGCAGTAGCACAAGATGGATCAAACTGGAGCATGGGACAACGCCAACTATTTTGTTTAGGACGTGCATTGTTAAAGAGAAGCAGGATACTAGTGCTTGACGAAGCCACTGCATCAATTGACAACGCAACAGACTCTCTTCTCCAGAAAACTATTAGAGCTGAATTTGCAGACTGCACTGTAATAACCGTGGCGCACAGGATACCGACTGTGATGGACTGCACTATGGTTCTTGCGATCAGTGATGGTGAGTTGCATATCCTAAACTATCAATGCCAAGAACGATACTTTCCATTTCAACATAAAAACATTGTGTGCATTTGCAATGACAGGGAAATTGGTAGAGTATGATGAGCCATTGAAGCTGATGAACAAGGAAGGATCACTATTTGGGCAGCTTGTTAAAGAATACTGGTCTCGTACCGCAAACAGCCGTGACTGATAATGCTAGCTTATGAATAAATGCTTACCTAAGTAAGATTAGTAAGGCTTTGTTTATTTGATGATCTAGAAACCTAGAACAATTAAAATAAATATTCGATTTAAATCGATAAGAAAAAAATATTTATTTAGCTCAGACCCCATTTTCTTATTTATATTTTAATTTTCTAGTAAAAAACATGTTTTTATATTTTTAAATAAAAACTTGGAATAATATGAGAAGCAAATTTCAATCAAAAAGAAAAAAAAAATATTGTGACAATTATAACGTAAAAGTATAAAACTTAATTTCAGAAAATTATATAAAAATTAAAAATTAAAAAACTATTCTCATTAAATATTAATGATAAATTTAAAAAAATTATATATATTAGATTTATGTAACTTTTTTATATTAATTGACAATATTACCATAAAAAGTTCAAAATTTATTTCAAAAGTAATACATAATAGGTGGCGACACTTTATCTCCGTAGATAGACGATCTATTTGTTACCTCGTTTCAAGCTTTGACTACCTTTGATGATTGTGAAATCAAGTTCTAATGAATTTGGATTTCAAAAACTTAATTTTCTAAATATTTTTACCTAAAAATCATTTTATGAATTGCCTTGACATTTAAAATCAAACCAAACAAAAAAAAAACATTTATCTAGTCCATATCTAATTTTTTTAGGTATCATTGATACTGGAAATAAAATTCATTTCATTCATCTTTTAAAATTGAATCTATAAACACCAAAATTAAAGTTGTTGATGATAGAATTCGATCATTCAATAGCTTTTTCTTTAATTTTTTAGTTTTAAAGAACTAAAATGTAATAAAAATAAAGTTTAGAATCAAAATATAATTACATTTTTAGAATAGAAACTAAAGATGAAAAAATAAACTTGAGGGATCAAATAGAGAATTTGCATGTCTTTTGTGAAAAGGGCCTATGTTTCTTTTCTTTTCAATTTTGATTATTTATCTCTTAATTTGTTTTTTTAAGTAAAAGCTAAACTTTTTTTTATAAAATTAGTGATTAATTTAATATTAGAACATTTAATGACAGATCAGGTAAGGTAGAGAAAAAAAGATCAAGATACATTTAAGCACATAAACTAAGGATACATTTGACATTTGCTTTCGACAGATAAAATGATTCTAAGATGGACACCAACTTCCTACCCTAATTTGACATTTTGGTTTTTAATGTACCTTACACACACACACACACACACACAATTAATTTTTTATTTTTTCTTTCAATTGGTAACAGCTTTTTATTATTATTATTTCTCCAACCTTTCTTGCATTGTGAGCTTTAGCAGTAAAATAAATGAATAAAATCAAACCTTGACTGCTTGGATATGGATTGTGGTGCTGTATTATCAAATGAAGGGCTCAAGTTTTTTCTTTTATTTGATAATTAAAGGGCTCAAGCTCTTGGTGGTCGAATGCTTTCCTAGCACAAAGTTTTATGAAATAAAAAAATGCACAATTATAATTACAAAAATACTAAAACATAAGGCAAAAACAATATAACAACCTTTATAATTATTCGCCATTAATGTGTAATGATTTCTTTCTCCTTCTAAAAAAAAAAGTTGGTTTTTCATGTGATGCATTAGTTATTATGAATTTGTTTGAGAATATTTCTGTTTATTCAATATATTTATGAACAATAAAATAACTAAAATACCATAAAGATATATAAAAAAAAACTAACATTGTAGGGTAAGCGTGTTGTTGTCTTTTTCTTTTTTAGAATACAATAAGATTATGTATATGATCTAAAGGGAAAAAAAAAACCATTGAAACAAGGTTATTGAAGCCTTTTTCACAATTTGTTTTTTTTTTTTGTAATTATTGATTTGGTTGGGAGTTGCAACATAATTTATCATTTAATTTATAATTTTTAAATGCAAAAAGCTGCTTGCGCGTGTTTACGTACTAGCGAATGAGAGACACCACGCACTTTGGATGGTGCATGTGATGTTTCTTGTTGGTGTAAAATGATCTTTCGTCATCTTATTTGGTTATCCTTAGTGTCCTCTTCCTTTATTGGTGACGCGTGACATCTAAAAGTGGTTGGTTTGTCACCAATGACTTTTTTTTCTCCCTTTCATTTCTCTCTCCTACCCTAGAAAATCAACTTTAGTCTTTATTGTTGTTGGTGTTTCAGATTCAATCATTTTAGTTTTAATTTTTGCCTCTTTTTTTTTAAAGTTTTATTTGTTTTCAATTCAATCCTTCAATTCTAATTTATAAATGAAAGTTTTTTAATTTGATCCTTCTACTTTTGATTCTTTATTTTTGTCATTTGCTCTTTTTGTCAAAGTTTTTATGATATTTAATTTTATCCCTCATATCATGTTTTTTTATTTTTTTCAATAAGAATAATAATAATAATTTCAATTTGGTCCTTTTTTCTTTTGATTTCTTATTTTTTTCATTTGTTCTTTTCTCAAAGTTTTTATAGTCTTTATTTTTATCCTTCAAATTATGTTTATATTTTTTGTTATTTCAGCAGCAACGGTAACAACAACAACAATAATAATAATAATAATAATAATAATAATAATAATAATAATAGTAAATCATTCTAAATTCTAATTTAGAATAATAAATTCTAAGAAATTTTAAATTTTATTTTCAATAAATTCTAAATGAATATAGATTTGAATTTTATTCAAATAAAATGGAATAAAAAATCAAATATAAAAAAATATTATATAAATTAAATGTATTATATAAATCTAAATGTATTAGATGTAGTCTATTAATTAAATATAACAGGAACATATTAGATAAGTAATATGAATATAATAGAAATGGTTCTAAAAAGAGTATCTAGTGTAGATATTTACAAACATGATCCAGGTAGCGTGTGTTAATATCAAGAAAAAAAAATTATAAGGTTAAATGGTGAAATTTCTCTTTGTCAAGAAAAAAACGTGATAATAATAGTGGTGGTGGTTATACTAGTAGTAGTAGTAATAGTAGTAGTAGTGGTAGCAGCAGCCTTAAAATTAAATTTATATTTTTTTATTTTAATAATAATATTATTATTACCATTAATAAAAGTAATAATATAGCAAACGTTTTTGTCTTGTATAAAGAATTTGGTGTTATTTGCATGATAGAATAGAAAAGAGAGCAAGAAACAAGATTTCGTGAGGTATGAAACACATGTTTCTTCGCTGAATGCACATGTTTATGTCTTGTTTTTTTCATTAGATCTCTATCGAACTTATCTGATGTCCATGTTTTGATGTCATCACGATGGAATTTGCAGGACTCAATATGGTTGACAGCACATCTTTCACAATAACAAATGTAGATATATGAATGGAGCCCTTTTGTTGAACTTTCTTAATTAGGAAAAAAAAAAAAATAAGAGGGGGAAACTGAGCTGATTAGAAAATACTGTCCATTATTATCTTATTTGCATTGGACTACTACGTACAAAGGAAAGAGTTACTCTCTTTTTTTTTTTCACTTATGCTGTAATGTATTGTAAGTCAGATTAAATTTATTTTGAATATAAAACAATAATTAAGTATTGCTAATGTTTTTTCTAGTAGAACAAAAAATTTAAATTACATGGAGGTTGATTCAGTATAACTTAGTTAATTTGATGAATTCGAAGACAACCAATAAAAACATAGTTCGACTAAAATAATTTAAGACAACTCTTTTTTTTAAGAAAAAATTATTGAGACAACAACATTTTGAGTTGACCTGAGTCAACTTGAATTAACTTATCGAATTTGCGACTTGGATCTCGAAACCATAACAAACCCATATAAAGCAAATCAAAATAAAATATAAAATCTAGTTCTCAATCAATCCAATATTGAATAATAAAATTGAAAAAATATATTTTAAAAAGAACAAAAAAAATGTTGAATCAACCAGAGTTAATATGTCAAATCCATAACCCGAGTCATGAAACCAAGATAGCTCTATAAAAAAGAAATCAAAACAAATCTTTTTTTTAAGAAAAAACTATTGATCAGACAACAACATTTTGAGTTGACCTGAGTCAACTTGAATTAATTTATCAAATTTGCGACTTGGATCTCGAAACTATAACAAACCCATATAAAGCAAATCAAAATAAAATATAAAATCTAGTTCTCAATCAATCCAATATTGAATAATAAAATTGAAAAAATATATTTTAAAAAGAACAAAAAAAATGTTGAATCAACCATAGTTAATATGTCAAATCCATAACCCGAGTCATGAAACCAAGATAGCTCTATAAAAAAGAAATCAAAACAAATAATGAAGCTTAATTCCCAATCAACCCAATATTGAAGGATTTTTTTAAAAAAATCAATTAAAATAAAGATAAAAAACTCGAGTCATCTAAAGTTAACCCTTCAAACCCATAATTTAGGTTGTGAGATAGGAATAACCTTATAGCATAAAAAACAAACCAAAAAAACAACTCGAGTTACCCTGCCAAACTTGTAACTCGGGTTACAAGACTGAGATAACCTCATATAAAGCAAATCAAAATAAATTATGAAGTACAATTCCTGATCAACTCACTGTTGAAGAATGAATGGAGACCCCCAGTAAACCCCAGGTAGAATTTTATTGTGTTAGTAAAAATATCAGAAATTAAACTTAATAATGACATGGATTAATTCAATATTTTAAATGGAAATAATAATAAATCATTGAAAAGAAATGTTCCAATGAATGAATATTTAGATAGATATTTCAAAATGGGGCGAGACATGATTCTGTTTAAATGGAAAAACATGAAATAGTTATAAAAGCATTGCGGTCTTTGACCAAACATAAAACACTAAAGCTTCTTAAAGAAGCTTGTGGCTGGCACCACTATAAAGAGAAAAGGAAAAGGGATTTTTTTTTATTTCTTTACCAAATTCTTGAGGGGAAAACACAAAAATATAAGTAGAACAAAAGCCTAAGATTTAAGGGTTTTTTAAGGGTATAAAGTAAGAGTTTAGAAAGGTAAAAAGGAAGAGTGAAGAGTACTGAAGGAGAAACTTGAGTTTCTTTGCAATTTTCTCATTGATTTATCATTGTTGAGAGGTAAGGAACCTTATTTATTAATTGATTAAAGTTTTGATGTGTTTATGAGCATATTATGATGTATACACTAATTATGAAAAGTTGAGTTTAATGTATTGTGTTGTTTGGAATGATATTTTTAGCTTAGAATTATGTTTTTGCCCAGGAATAAAGTTTGTGTTAAGTGAGAATTGTAAAAAATTAGAAAGAAAACATGTCTCTTTTTTTGATGAGTGAATTCCAGCCTAGACAAATAGGAAAATAAATTTAATTATTTTAATTGTTAATTGTTATGAAAATTGGATTGAATTGTGTTACAATAGGTATAAAAATGAAAGGATAAGAAGTGAATGATATAAAAGCTTGAAGAAAACCTTGTGTACTCATTGGTAGCATAGGTTCGGCCTATTAAATCCTTAAAAAAGGGTAGGGATGAAATTGATTTAAATATTGCGTGGAATTGTGTTGAAATTGTGTATGTAATGAGGTAAATTGATTTATAAAAAAAGAAAAAGAAGTTGAAGAAAAATTAAAAGGAACACATGGTTTCTTAAAATAGGAGGGGGTGTATTTGGTCAAGGACTTCCGTTGTGAATTTCTTTGTGATGGATGAAAGTTCCCATTTAACTATGAATGTGTTGTGTGATGTGTTAAATTAGTTGGAAATATAAAAAATAAGTTGAGAAAGAGGAATTTATTCCATGTATCATACATAACTAATGAGAATTGTTATTTTGAAACCTAGATATGATTCCTAGTTTTATGGAAATGATAATAATAAAATTAGTTTTGTGTTACCGACTATACCACATGTCAGAGGAGGTGCAAAATCATCATGTATGGCAAGTAGGTGTCTAACATCTATTCTTAGCTAACTATTATGCTAATAGAATTGTTAATTTCACTTTTTTATGATTTCTAAATTGGTATTGAAAAATGAATGAATTGGAGAAAAAAAAACAAAATGAAAGAAGAATTAAGATTTGGTTAGTCATCTATGGTATGAAGACTAAAGATATCAGTTGGTTTGATATCGGCATTGAATTTAAAGGAAAAAATAAATGGATGAAAAACTTTATTAGTCATACAAAAAATAAAGGCCAATGATATCAATTATTATAAAGAACTTGATTAGTCGTTTTTAATGCGGGAAACTGATGATACCAATAGGTTATGTTGATAGCAATATTTACCTGGACTTGATTAGTCGTTCCCAGTACGGGAGACTAATGATACCAATATGTTATATTGGTATTGATATTTACATGAACTTGATTAGTCATTTCCGATACGGGTGATTAATGATACCAATAAAGTTTATTAATATTGGCATGAACATGAAGGGAAAATATGAAAATGAACTTGATTAGCTGATTCCAGAAAATGGGCCGATCCCAGAAAATAGTAAAGGCTAATGATGTTAATATGTATTAGCATTGACATGTATTTGAGAATTTGATTAGCTATCCAATAGAATGGAAGTTAATGATAATAGGTGGATTGATATTGATATAACCTTCATTAACCATAATTGAGTTGATGATTAATGATATCAAAATTGAAATTATTATCGATATTGATTAGTTGACATGAGTAATGGGTGATAATGTTATTATGATGTTAATGTTAGTAACTAGAGTAAGAAAGAAAATGAAATGATAAGGAATTATACATAATGAAATGCCTTACTTTTCAATTGGAAATTAGTGAACATAAAAGGGGAATTTAGTTATATTCTCTTATATAATAATTATTTATTAACCTTTCCACTAGTTTATATTTTGTTTTTTATATTTGACAGGGTCATCACACTCACGTCAGGAATATATTTATCTTATTTTTTTTTGTTCACATAGATTAAATATATCATGTTTATTTGGGTTATAATATATTTTGTTTCAAGTATGTAAATATTAATGCTTAATTTTTATTTGTAGACACATGAATTCATATATAAGTCCCTTTATACTTATTTATCTTTATTATGCATGTTAGATTCCATATAAATTCTCCAATCACGTAATTAAAATATTATATAATTAATTGGATGTTATTTGGATGAATTGAAATTAATGGTAATTGATTGATGTGGATTATGATACAAAATGATTAAGGAATTGAAAATTTGTATAGAAATGAAACAAGTTTAAATTGATAACTTGGATATTTTATTATAGGAGAAATTCTACCAGAATTTCAGTAGAAATTATGATAGTGCACATATAAAAAGAATTCTAGTATTTCTAAAATTAAGAATGCATTTGTCCCGGGTATTGCTATTACAATAAAATTAGATAAAAAAACTCAATCTATAAAATGTATATAATAAAATGACTCGAGTCAATCTACAAGATTCATGATCCGGGTCTTGAAACTGAGATAACCTAATAGAAAGTAAATCAAAACAAATCATGAACCCTAAATCGTAATCAATTTAATGTTAAAAAATAAAATTAAAAAAAAATTCAATTAAAAAAACCTAAGTCAATCAGGTTAACTCACAACAAGAGTCATGAAACTATAATAACTATATAGAAAACAAACTGCAACAAATTATAAAGTTAAATCTCTAATAAATCAAATGTTGAATAATAAAATTTAAAAAAAAAATAAAAAAAACATTATTGCAATGAATAATATTTTGTGAAGTTGTATACAGTAAAAACATCACTTTTTTTATAATTAATATTAATATTAATATAAAAGAACGAAGAGATGAAAAGCACGTGGTTCCTCTACTTTAAAACGAATATTATTTTAAAAATTATAAAAAGTTTATGAGCACTTCATATTGTTATTATAATATAATTTGTTGCATACAATTACTTCACTCGAATCTCATTACAGCAAGAGAAAACAACGTGAGTGATTAACGGATTCCATGAAATAACTACTAATAAATACTAAATTTCTACTAGGACATTGTGAAACCCTAGGTATTTTCCAGGTTCATGTTTATGGAAAGATATCATATGTTTCTCAGACTGCATGGATCCGGACGGGGACAATACAGGAAAATATTCTGTTTGGGGCTGCAATGGAACCGGTAAGATATCAAAAGGTGCTTGAGAGGTGTTCTCTAGTAAAGGACATTGAGAGTTTTCCGTTTGGAGACCTCAATGAGATCGGAGAGAGAGGTGTCAATCTGAGTGGTGGACAGAAACAACGGGTTCAACTTGCACGTGCACTCTATCAGGATGCCGATGTATATCTCTTGGACGATCCCTTCAGTGCTGTTGATGCACATACAGCAACAAGCCTTGTCAATGTAATTTTCATCTCTATGGAATCTTGAATTGTTGAGTTCCGAATGTTTTTAGTTAAAGCTAGTGTGGCTTGTTGCAGGATTATGTGATTGGAGCTTTGTCTGGAAAGACAGTCTTACTTGTGACCCACCAAATCGACTTCCTTCCAGCTTTCAATTCTATTTTGGTTAGATACGTCTAATCCTGCTGCCAATTTCTCCATTATCCTATTTAACTATTGAAGTATCATCCCAATTTGTTAATATGAGCTGCAAAATATCATTTTATTCAACTTCTTGACAGTTGATGTCTGCTGGAGAAATCATAAGATCTGATACTTACGACCAGTTGATGGCTTCCAGCCAAGAATTCCAAGACCTCGTCAATGCTCACAAGAACACAGCTGGTCCTGATATACAAGTTGAGTATGCTGCGAGCAAAAGAGCCACAACTTCCCAAGGGGAAGAAATCCAGAAAGTTCATGTTACAGATAAGTTAAGAGCATCTTGGAGGGATCAACTGATCAGGCAAGAAGAACGAGAAACAGGTGACACAGGTTTCAAGCCTTACATACAGCACTTGAGTCAGAGAAAGGGCATCCTTTATCTCTCTTTGTCAACTATAGCCCACATCATATTCACACTTGGGCAAATTATACGAAGCTACTGGTTGGCTGCCAACATTCAGAATTCTCACGTAAGCAGAGCAGACTTGTTCACAGGTTACTCAATGATCGGTTGTAGCTTAGCAGTCCATTACTCATCCGATCGTTCTTCACAGTTCAATTGGGTTGTGTGGCTTCAGAATTTATTTGCTCTACACTTCTGACCTCTCTTTTTCCGAGCACCAATGTCCTTTTATGACTCAACCCTTCTCGGTAGAATACTGAATCGAGTAAGAGATCCAAAATTAACAGTGTCTTTCCATTTTCTATAAAACTTCCGTGATACTAAGATAATTGTTTATATTTGTAGGTATCTCTTATTTGAAGCAACAACCTTCACTTCATTCGTCAACTTTGCAGTGCTGGCTTTTCTTACCTGGCCAGTCTTATTTAGGTGAAAAATGGCTGAAATAGGGTTTTGTGATAAAAAAACTTACACCTGATTTTTTTTTTTTATAACGTGGATGTTCAAGTCAGTTTGCGTGTATCTCGACTAATTTTACGGGCTCTGAAGTTAACGAACATGTAAACCTCTAGTTGCCCTAAAATTTATGGAACTCGAACTTGTGACTTTTAGAAAGCAAATCTAGAGACTGATCAGTTAAGTTATACCCTTTAGGATTCAGACCTAATCTTACTAGTATGGAACGTATCATTTATTTATTTTTTAAAGAAAATAAGGTGAATAATATATCATCTAACTAGGTAGATAAAATATTGTTTGTCCTATTAAAATGAAACCCTTAGTGGATAAAGTGTCACCTAAGGTTGTCAAAAATGTATTTTTAACACGGTACGAAAAATACAAAATAAACTAGGATTGTAAAATCATAAAATCATAAGGAATTTTTTTTTCATACATAATTCAAGCACCTTAAAATACATTGTTCAAATAAAAATTCATACATAGTTCAAGTATCTTAAAATACATGGTTCAACAATTCAATATGTATACCATGTTTCCATCCCATATCAATTCTATTATCAAAATATTTTTTTTTCTAAATGATATAAATTGAATAATTCAAGAATCAACTCAAATCAGTTTTGCAATCAATTCAAACATAATATAATTCTAATTATTATTTTTTTAAAAAAAAGTACCATAATACATGTGTTATATATAATATATTTTTTTTATTTTTAATATTAATATATCAAAATTATTTAAAAATATATAAAAAAATAATTTATAACTTAAAAAATTAAAAAAAAACTTTCATAACATGACGAACATTAGTCAGGCTAGAAATAGCTTCTGTTTACAACATTAGTGATGAGGGACACTATTGGTAGGTGATGTAGATGAGATATTAAAAAAGTTAAGTTAATAAGTAATCAAGAGAGGTTAATTGTGCCGTTGAAGTGAAGACAAGAGAGGATATATTAGGAATCGAGCCTGACAGCATGTTTTTTGTTTTCTCATCAGCGTCAAGGAAGTCTGCCATGTCATCCCCTTCAGGGTGTAGCTGGCAGCAATTTTTTTGTGTGGACAAATGTCATGCTGCTATTGGTCTGAAGGAAATATATATTGCAATGCAGTGTATGTTTTTGTTGAAATCGTAAAATCGATATCAAAATCGTGATTTTTTACAATTTCATTCAATTTTATTGATTTTACTTTATTTGAACTTAATTTTATTAATTTTAAAGTTTTTAAAATAATGTTGTATATTAAATATATATTAACTCATAAAATTATATAATTTTACAAGTTAAATTATAATTTTAACAACCTTGATGTTGCCTGTCCATTTTAAAAACAAAGAAAG
Source organism: Populus nigra (assembly GCF_951802175.1). Lineage (NCBI taxonomy): Eukaryota > Viridiplantae > Streptophyta > Magnoliopsida > Malpighiales > Salicaceae > Populus > Populus nigra. Next base: position 42,376,699 of record NC_084852.1, on the reverse strand, counting down.
AAATCTAGGAGTACTGAGGGTTTTTTTTTTGGATCACACATTATTTTTAAATGTTGATTCAACGTTTTTAAAAATTATTATTTTTAATTTAGAATAAAATTCATTATAAATAAAATTCTTAAAATGATTTTTAAGAAATCATTCAATTGTGCAATAAGATGAGATTTTTTATAATAATATTAATAATTATTTTATGAATTATTATATATGAAATGAAATGCAAATTATTCAATGAGAATAAAATATTATTTTTATTTTTATAATAATTTTCATTGATTAATTATTGGTTTGTATTTCTCGAAAATCACATAAAAATAAGTTATAATTCTTTTTATTGAAATTTATTTTTTATTTCATGATAAGTTTTTATTTAAAAGACAAATGCTTTTGATAAAAAAATTGTTTTTGTTAAAATAAAAATATATAAATATATAAAGAAAGTGGTTTTTGATTGAGGAAATATATATTTTTTTCCTTCTTAGTTTAGATCATTGAATTTTTTATGAGTATTTATTCTAATTTTTTAAAATTTTATTAAAAAAAAATATTACTAATAAAAAACATATTTGTTTTGTCAAGATAAAAATAAATATATGAATAAAAAAGAAAATTTGCCTAATAAAATATATTTTTTCTAAAATTTAAATCATTAGTTTTTTTTATAAATATCTATTTTAATAGTCACATAATTAAATTAAATTAAATTAGATTCAAAACTTATCTCGTGATAGTAATTAAATTAAAATCTACTCTTTTATTTATAATAATATCTCTATATCATTTTAAAATGGAGATATTTCGGTCATTCTCTTATACGTCCCACTGAAAAAATAAGATTTGAAAAACAAAATATCTAACCACCACAAACGACACCGTTAAAAGCTCACCAAACCATCCAGCAGCAACCCCTGGGAGTCATCGACAGTCACGACACCCTCTCGCTGGCACATTAGCCGCTTAACCTTTCACCCTCTCGACAAGTCCGTCACTCCCCTTCCCCTTCCCCTTCCCCTTCCCCTTAAAATCTCTCTCTCCCTCTCTCCCCCCCCCCTCTCTCTCCCCAACCCCATTTGTTCTCTCTCTACACCATGGACGCCTCTACTCTGTCACGCATAGGCCTAGCCGGTCTAGCCGTGATGGGTCAGAACTTAGCCCTAAACATTGCTGAAAAAGGTTTCCCAATTTCAGTCTACAACAGAACCACCTCCAAAGTCGACGAAACCCTTCACCGTGCCCAATCCGAAGGCCCATTTCCTTTAACTGGTCAGTACTCCCCTCGTGATTTTGTTCTCTCAATCCAACGCCCCAGATCCATCATTATCTTGGTCAAAGCTGGAAACCCTGTTGACCAAACGATTTCTGCTTTGACCGAGTTCATGGAGCCTGGTGATACTATCATCGATGGCGGGAATGAGTGGTATCAGAATACTGAGAGGAGGATTCAAGAAGTGGGAGATAAAGGGATTCTTTATTTGGGAATGGGGGTTTCGGGTGGAGAAGAAGGTGCACGACATGGGCCTTCGTTGATGCCTGGTGGGTCTTTGGAGGCGTATAATAATATTGAGTCTGTTTTGAAGAGTGTTGCCGCTCAAGTTGATGATGGGCCTTGTGTTACGTATATTGGTGAAGGGGGTTCTGGCAATTTTGTTAAAATGGTTCATAATGGGATTGAGTATGGAGATATGCAGTTGATTTCGGAAGCCTATGATGTTTTGAAGAATGTTGGTGGGCTTTCTAATGGCGAATTAGCTGAGATTTTCGGGGAGTGGAATAGAGGGGAGTTGGAGAGTTTTTTGATTGAGATTACGAGTGATATTTTTAAGGTTAAGGATGATTTGGCTGACGGGGATCTGGTTGATAAGATATTGGATAAAACTGGAATGAAAGGGACTGGGAAATGGACTGTCCAGCAAGCTGCTGAGTTGTCTGTTGCTGCGCCTACAATTGCTGCTTCGTTGGATTGTAGGTATTTGAGTGGGTTGAAGGAGGAGAGGGAGAGTGCGGCCGAGATTTTGGAAAAAGCTGGCTTGAAGGAGGAAATGGGGAGTGTTAAGAGTGAGATTGACAAGAAGAGGTTGATTGATGATGTGAGGCAAGCATTGTATGCGTCGAAGATTTGTAGTTACGCTCAGGGGATGAATTTGTTGAGGTCTAAGAGTGTTGAGAAAGGGTGGGATTTGAATTTGGGTGAGTTAGCTAGGATTTGGAAAGGTGGATGCATTATTAGGGCTGTGTTTTTGGATAGGATTAAAAAGGCTTACCAGAGGAATCCTAGCTTGGCTAGTTTAGTTGTGGACCCGGAATTTGCGAGGGAGATGGTGCAGAGGCAGGCGGCATGGAGGAGAGTCGTGGGGCTGGCGATTTCAGCTGGAATTAGCACTCCAGGGATGTGTGCTAGTCTTGCATATTTTGATACTTACAGGCGTGCTAGGCTGCCAGCAAACCTTGTCCAGGCTCAGAGGGACTTGTTTGGGGCTCATACTTATGAGAGGACTGATCGTCCAGGGGCATTTCATACTGAGTGGACAAAGCTTGCTCGTAAGAGCAATGCTGGTTTTGGAGCTTTCAATTGAGCATGTTCATGAGTCGGTTGGCTGTTTGTTTGTTTGTTTCAATTGGCCGTTGGTAATGTTTCTCTTTGAACTATGGTTATATGTTTCCTTGAGAGGATTCGTTGCAGTTATTGGTTAGCCTCACAGATTTTACTGTTAATAAGAAATGCATGCCTCTTGAGTTCAGTAAATTGGTTTTTCATCTGCAGCTGGCACGATAGAGTTGAGTTCTGCCTTTTAGATTTTGCTTATTTTCTCCTGAATAATGTTTCGAACTCTTGTGAGGCTATTTGATTTGAAACTTTGTAATTTGCATACTTTACCTAAGTATGTGTATGTCCTTCTAGAAATAAACCTGTTCGAATGCATCTTATGTGTTTATGAAACAATTCTGATACAAATGTATCATAGGTTACAAGGTTGGTTGCAATGTGAAAACGTGGTTGTTGGGCAGGAATGTTAACTTCATCATAAGTTCAAGTTAGCTGTTGATTATTTTTTTTTTTTTGAAGTCAATGAACACTTGATGATTTGTTGAGTTTTTGGATATTGATTGCTCTGTTCAGAGAGAAGGGAAAGCACTCTATACAAACCGTTGAGCCCTCTATTCTTTAAGGTGATTGTGGCAGTATACCATGGGTTACTTCTTATTGTGTGTTATGCAAAACCATTTCCATGGAAATATTTGGTTTTCATGTATGATCTGCTAAGAACCTGACATGATGCTCAACTTCTGCTTGATTCACCGGAAGGTTTTTCTCTTGCTTTTGCATTAACTGGCAGAATAGTGGGCATGGAGCTTAGTGGTTAGGGTTGTCAGATGTCATTTTGCTAACACGTTCAATTGCTGTTAAATCTTATTTCTTTTATAGTTTAGATATGAAATTTAGGGATTTTTTTCTATGTTAAATGAATGGTTATTCTGAAATAATTGAGAGATTGTTTCTTGTGAGGTGAAGAATCATTCGATCTATTCTGTTCTTTTTATTTGATTATAAGAATCATTTTACGTTAATTGCTCATTTCAATGGGATAACTACCACAAGGCTTGTGCCAATATGGATTGTTTGGTTTCACTCACTCCATTTTTTCTTTCTTCTCTGGATGCAAGTAAAAGTCGATCATGGTGGTTATGGATGGCAGTTTTTTCGTTTCATTCACTTCATTTGTTCATTTTTTCATGAATGTTGCAGAGTTGGCAGATGCAAGGGATTTGATTTTCTGCTAGCCATGCCTTCGTTTTTTACTTGGAAAGATTCCCTCCCTGAACAGGAATATCATGTTCATGCATTCACAGCTAAACTTCATCTCACTCGTCTTGAATTAGTTTCGTGAAGCGGAGTGCTCTGATCTGTCAAGGAGAATCCCATAGCATCCTAATGTTTTAGGTTTACAGGATCCAAGTTGATGATATGCTTCCTTGCTATACATGCCTTGCTGTTAATAGAGAAGATTGCTTCCCAAATCGAAGCTCATTATTTGCATAGCATGCATGTCTGCATGCACTCATCGTGGTGTGAATGGTACAAAACCAGCGTCAAGCGAGTAATCTACGCCAAAAAAGGATGGATCTCCATGACACGAATTATTTTTAAGAACACATTCATGAACTAAATCGACTACGATTTCACTCAATAAAATCATTCTGTGCCACTGTTCTCATTTTTATTTTTTTTTATTTACGTGGGGTGTCTGGGCCAGCTTACGCGCACCACGACTATTCCTCACGGCCCGCTGGACATCCTGCAAGCCCAGGAGTATGTAAGACACCGCGGGGGTGACAGGCGTACACATAGAGAGTCGAACCCGGGATGGGGATGGAACAAGTCACACGAATTGACCACAGCAACTAAACCCTCAAGTACAGGTACACGCGAGTACTCAAACCCAAGATACACAGGCAGGGTCAAGTCTGCCAAGGCCACTGTTTTCATTCTTCTTTCTTGAAGAATTCGTGACCATTTATTATTCATTCCTTGTAGCAAGATTCCACTAAAAAATGTTCCGAAGTAATGCTATTATCAAAACTTAAGAACTTTTCCATGGTAACTCCATTCACAAGTCCTGATTATTACTCCGGTTTTGCTACACATGACAAGTAAATGGCGCTGAGAGTAATTTTATTGAGTTTTATGGGCATTTGTCTTTTCTTAGGAACAATCAGTGTCTTCGAGATTATATAAAAAAAAAATCCTAAAAGAGATAATTGATGTACCGTGGCTTATGAGACAATTCACTTGGATTAGCACCGTGAATTGACTTTTCAAATTGGTGATTCTGGAGCTTGTTTGACATTGTGGTTGCGGATGTTTTTTAAATAATTTTTCGTATCAAAATACATGTCAATGATGTTTTTTATTTTTTAAAAATTATTTTTAACACCAGCACATCAAAACGATCCAAAACATACAAACCATATTAAATTTTAACAAAAAAAAATTCAAATTTTTTGAAAACGCGGCTACAACCGCGTTCCTAAACGTTCCCCTAATTTTGAACCCGAGATTAACCACATAGCAACAAAAAAAAAATTAGTTAATCCGGGTTAATATGCAAACCTTATGATTATAGGCATAAGATCAAGATAATTCAATAGAAAAGAAAAAAAGAAAAAAGGTAGGAATACCAATTTCAAATAAATTAAATACTAAAAGATGAAATTAAAATTAATTAATTAAAAAAAGATAAAAAAAATAAAAGACAATCCATTTTAACCTTTAAACTAATAACTCTAGTCATGAAGCCGACACTAATCTCATAGAAAGTAAAGCATAAAAAATAATAAATCAAATCTCTAAAAAATAAAAGGTAAAAAAACATTAGCTTTTAAAAAGGAAAAAACAAACAAATCAACCAATGCACACCTTCTAAACCTGATCTAATCTCTAAAACTTACAACTAGTGAAATTCTTGAACCGGATTTAATTAAAAAGTTTAATTCCCAACTAATTTAATTTTGAAGGATAAAATTATGAAAAAAAATCAATTTAAAAACTTTTTAAAAAAACAAAAGAGAGCAATAAAAAGAATAAGGATCAAATTTGAAAGAAAAAAAAACTCTTAAAGATGGAATTGTAAAAAAAAAATCTAAAAAATAATCTCAAACAAAATAAATAGCAATAAAAAAATAAAAATCAAATTTAAAAGATAAACAAATGAAGGGGATGAGATTGAAGAATAATTGTAATTTTATAATTTATTAAAAATAAATAGCAATCAAAAAAATAGGATCAAATATCTGAAAGAATAAAAATTAAAAAAGAATAAAATAAAAAATATTTATAATTTAATATTTTATTTAAAATAATAAAAAATAATAATCAAAATGACGCAATGAATGAATAGTAATCCAAGTCTCGGAAAATACTAAATTTGTTAGGAGAATTAGTTTTTTTTTTTATTTTAATTAATTTATAGTATAATATTGCTCTACTTTTACTTTGTCCCATTTATTGAAAAAGGTCTGACATTGAACTTGAAGAAAAGCGTAATCTATGCGAGCCACATTACTTCCATTTCAAACCCTGTGAAGATCACTGCATCTCATTTAAAACCTCAGCATTCAAGCCACTCATGGGACCGAGGAGACACTGAACTGGGGAGTTGTGTACTTGCTGCTTCGTTTATATAACTTTTTCAATCATGAATCCTTCAGAGCAAAATATTTAATGATGAACTTTTGGTGCCATTAGTGATTGCCAAGTTCATATCCCACTTCTGATCAGTTCCCAGGAACTTGCATTTAATGAGAACCAGTATAATTTCACTCTCCCAAAAAGTGTAAATCAGCTACTAGTTGAAGACATCAATTTGTAGGGTAGGTAAATGATGTGTTCTAATTCAAGCCTTTTATTATTGAGATGAGAAATCAAAAGGCTTGCCGGTTCCCATTCCACCTTACCACCTTCCCTTAACGTGCCTATAAATCCTCATTTCGTCCGAACACTAGCACAACCAACTCTCATGTATTCCTCTATTTCCAACAAAATGAGTGGAGGTAAGCGTATTGGTAGACCTTCAAAAGGCAAAAATGGGATCCATAGCTCATCCTATGAAGGGGATTCATTACCTTTGGACGTTCGTGTAGAAGAAAATTTACTTGCAATAGTCGGTGGAGATGAAAATCAGCCTACGCCAATCCATAGCGTGCCAATTATGTCATCTTTCAACGATCGTATTCGTCCTATACTTGATGCAGTTGATCAGTTGAGGCACCTCATGGTGATGAAAGAAGGTATACAACTTCCCACCATTGTCGTTGTCGGTGATCAGTCTTCGGGGAAATCTAGTGTTCTTGAATCACTTGCTGGTATTAGTCTTCCTCGTGGTCAAGGAATATGCACTAGGGTACCCCTCATAATGAGGCTGCAGCATCATACGTCTCTCATACCAGAGATGTTCTTGGAGTTTAATGGCAAAACAACCCAGACAGATGAAGCCAATGTTGCAGATGACATAAATATTGCCACCGAGGAGATTGCAGGCAGTGGTAAGGGCATATCTGATGCTGCATTAACTCTGGTGATAAAGAAGAATGGTGTTCCGGACCTAACAATGGTTGATCTTCCTGGAATCACTCGAGTTCCTGTTCATGGACAGCCTGACAATATCTATGAGCAGATTGCTGGAATTGTCATGCAGTACATACAACCTGAAGAGAGTATCATACTCAATGTTTTGCCTGCTAGTGTTGATTTCACCACATGTGAATCGATTAGGATGTCACGTCAAGTAGATAAGACTGGGGAGAGGACTCTAGCTGTGGTTACAAAGGCCGATAAAGCACCTGAGGGGCTGCTCGAGAAAGTCACCGCTGACGATGTGAACATAGGACTTGGTTATGTCTGTGTGAGAAATCGTATTGGAGATGAATCTTATGATAATGGAAGAAGCGAACTTGTTTGCAACTCATCCTCTTCTTTCGAGGATTGATAAGTCAATTGTTGGTATTCCTGTTTTGGCTAAAAAACTGATGCAGGTTCAAGCCACTATAATGGCTAAATGCTGGCCAGAGATTGTTAGAAAGATTAATGAGAAGTTGAATGGCAATGTAACAGAGCTAAACAGGATGCCTAAGGCTATGTCGTCAGTTGCTGAGTTTCTGACTGCTTTCATGGAATTTATTGGATCTGTTAAAGAGTCTCTGACGAAAATCCTTGTTAGAGGTGAATATGATGAATATCCAGATGATCCTAACATGCATGGTGTTGCTAGAGTGGTTGAAATGTTCAACCAATACTCTGATGAACTCTTCAATTGCCCAGAAAGTGAGCATACTAGAAACTTTCTGATGGATGAGATTCGTGTTTTGGACGATGCAAAAGCGATTGCACTTCCCAATTTCCTTCCCCGTCATGCCTTCCTCTCTTTACTGCAACGAAAAGTTGAAAGGGTTTCTCATATACCATTTGACTTTGTTGAGAAAGCATGGGCTTACTTTGAAAATGTGGTTTGGTCTGTTTCGAGACACCACACCGAAAACTATCCTCAAGTTTTGTTAACCACTAAAAGGGCATGTCAGAATCTTATGGTGAAAATGAGAGAGCAGTCCACTGATTGGGTTTCTGAGCTTGTTCAAATGGAGAAGCTGACAGATTACACCTGTAATCCTGAATACTTGAATGAGTGGAACATACTTATGTCCCATCGTCAGACTTTCATTGATGAAGTTCAGAAAAATGAATCTTCAAAAATGAAGATTGAAGGTTTTGGAGAGGTAGAGATCGTTAATCTTAGAGAGTATCAGCCTCTTCTCTCTCAAGCATTTGACCTGAAAATGAGAATGACGGCCTACTGGAAGATTGTTTCTAGGAGGTTGGTTGATTGCATGGCACTTCATTTGCAGCTCTGTGTTCGAAATCTAGTGAGCAAGGAGTTGGAGAAGGAGATTGTTACTGAATTGATGGCTACTAATGGTGGAAAGTTAGAGATGATGTTAGAGGAGGCTCCTTCTGTTGCAGCCAAACGTAAGAGGCTTAACGCCAGCATTGAGTTGCTGAGGGAAGCCAAGGATGTACTGTCCAATATCATGGGCAACGTTTCTGCCTAGGTGACTAGGCTAATCAGACCACAGTAGCTTATTTTATTTTTAATATGGTATTTTTAATTTGCAATTTGTCTTGCGGCAATTAAGTTGTTTGCCTTTTATGCCTTAAATAAAGTACCGTCTTTTTTATTTTCATCAACAAATCTGTGTCTGTGTGCAAGTATTTAGTACAGCTTGTTCATGAATATAGTACCCTTATAATTCACATATTCCAAACAATGTCCATTTTTGTAAGCCAAAAAACAGATTTGAGATCTTAGAGAGAAATAAAACTACTGAAATCTGAGGTGACCAGATATAAGCAAGGATCGGAGGACAGGGTATGTAGATATATTAGAAACCTCCATTCTCAAGGTTTGGTTGAGTTCTTGTTACTGTTGCAGAAGGCATTTTACTACTGCCAACCCAAATAGTCTCAAGAACCAAATCTTCATCAGCTTGTCTTTCCATTACTTGAATCTTCTTTGTTTTCAAGATTTTCAGAGACACCATCCCAAAGTATCCTAAAAAAGCAACTACACTGAATCCAAGGGCGAAACCTATAACCCACAAATACCAGAGACTCTGCTTCCTTCTATCTCTTCCACTCCTCTCTTCTTGCGGAACCACAATGGAGAAGTGGCCATGATCTTGAGAATGACATTCATTAAGCAGGTTGATTTCACCAAGGTGAAATGCCCCGCTAGCACTAAATGTTACACATTTTGCTCCTGAGGATATCATACTCTCAGTAATAGTTGAATTGGCGAAACGAATCACTATTGCCTTTCCACTTGTATCCAGGCTAACCTTCCCGATACGTTTGGCTCTTGCATTTGATGCGTTGAAAACCATAAAACCAACAACAGGAGTGATCATTGAGTAACCTGGAACACTGTAGTAGTAAGAAGACCAGTTGCCTAGGTCTTGATAAACTATAGCCAGCCTCCTCACATGTGGCAATGTCATGGTTCTTGATGGAATCTGAAAGTTGCTGAAATTAGCACCAATGTTCCACAATGTCCGGCTTCTGATTCTTACTATAGAGACCTGCACACCTGATAGATTGGCAGGAAGCAAAGCCTTGTATAAAGCACCAGTGTGAGGCCGGTGTCGAAGCAAGGACTTAAAAGCAGAATCCTGAAGAAATGCATCAAGAGTATCGGTATTATAGTTGTCTGAGCTGCGCACAGATGGCGAAAAATATAAGCTGAGAAGTAACCAGATGATATTCAAGCTCATGTTGGATCTTGGTTGTAAACAGCAATGTCTTTTGAATATAATGAGAAGGATTTCGGATTAAGACGAGATCAGAGGCATGAAGAGGGGTCTATACTCTCATATAATTTCCGCATGAACTCTTGGAGTTTTCTTGAATCATGATATATGCTTTTTCTACGCATGCTCATAGAGGGACCCTGTATGAAGGACTAAGAAGTCAATGCTGTTTGACTTCAAGCCGTGTTATCATTAGTTGTCTAACACACCGTTTGGGGAGGGAAATTGGATCCTATTTCTCCTAATTTTGATTTTTAATAAAATTAAATTAATAGTTTTTAGTATTTTTTTAATTTATTTGATGCGATGGTATTAAACATAAATAAATATTATTTTAATATATTTTTAAATAAAAATACTTTAAAAAATAACATGCATTATAATTTCAAACACTACTAAAAACTCCAATGAAAGAAGATTGAAGTAGTGTTTGATATTGTAGTAACCGTTGTTTTTCAAAGTATTTTTTTCTTAAGAATACATTAACATAATTTTTTTAAAAAAATAATTTTTATATTAGTACATTAAAACGATACAAAATCATTAAAAAATTAATTTAAATAAAAAATAAAAAATTTTCAAAAATATTTTTTAAATATAAAAACAAACATATTTTTATTTGGAATAGCGAGGGTGACTTATTTGCATAAATCAATCAGAAATTACAATAATAATAATAAAAATAATAACAATAACAACAACTTTATTACAAATCTAGACTAATGATTTCGGTGGAAAAAAAAAAGTATAAGCCCAAAGCACGCGGAGAGCAATGTTTGTATTATTAGCAATAAAAACATGCGCTGATTGCTCTCCTCCCTGGGGAGGCAGCTTAGCGCGTGGCCTGTAATTAATTAATAAAAGGATAATTGGTAAAATGACTTTTGAAATATTGGTTAAATTCAATTTAAGCCCTAAACGTTTTATTTTCTGATTTTGATCCCTCAAACTATCAAATCAAAACAATACACCGCTTATGTTAGGTTTCCTCTTAAAAGGTAACAAATAGAGACGTGTGGAAGCATATTATTTGCTTAGAATTTTTTTTAACAAAAATAGGTGTCTGAGTCAGCTTGTGTGTATCTCGACTAATCCCACAAGTCTTGAAGTTAATGATCATTTAAGCCTTTAGTGGCTATGATATTAGCAATTATAGGGCTCGAACCTGAAACCACAAGGGGAACAAATCTCTTGGTCTCAAACTCTTATCACTAGACCACCTACTAGATGGTTTAGAAAATATTTTTCTAATCTTTACCAGAGAAGAGGTGGTGCACTGATTTGAATTGATAGCTTAAGGGACTAAAATAAAAGAAATTAAGAGATCAAGAGTTAACTTGAATTTTACCAACAATTCATAGGTTATTTTATCAACTAGCCATAAAAGGCTAAAACAATGATAGCAGCCTACTTGTCCTAACTTTGCATAGGAGACGATGAGACCCCCCTTTTTTTTTATTTAATAAAATCAAAGGTCTAGGATGTAGGTTGTGTTTGTTTTCATGTTTACAAATTATTTTAATTTTTTTAAAATAAATTTTTTTTATAATTTTAAATTGTTTTGATGTGAAAATATTAAAAATAAATTTAAAAAAATAAAAACATATATTATTTTAATATATTAAAAAAAACATTTTAAAAATCTGATGGGTTATCTGATTAATGATTTCTCGGGTGAGAAATTTCAGTGGACTACTAGTGTGCACAATATTTTACTGCAGCACTAGAAAAATGTGCTTAGAGTCTCATGATGGCTTGAGGCCAAGCAGGGTCTCTATGTTCTTCTTTTGCAGGGCATTAGCCTGGAAATTCTAGACGGATGCCAAATGGCAATGTAGCTTAAAAAAGCCCTGAATATATTTATTATAACACTCAGCAACAGCTTCAAAATCATCACAGAAAATTAGCTCGATTTCTACGTTGCTTCAACTTAAATGAAAAACAAAAAAAAACCTTCTATTTACTTTTCTGCTATATTTTTAAAAAAATTTATTTTACATTCTAGATGAATTTTATTTTTTTTAAATTACTCTCTTGCATAATATATGAAAAACAACAAATCATACTCACACACAATACTCTCTTTCTTGTCTCGCTTTGTCTCTTTCAAAAGTTACAATATTTCTCTTAGTGGATGATAGAAATTTGAACCCCAGAAACTATAAATTGTTTAAATGATTTGGCCTGTGTGCATATCTCGTATAGAATCTCTCCCTCTTCACGTATGAAACTAAGCAAAGTAGGTGACTTTGTTGTGTGTAACTTGGCAATATTCACAAAGTATGTTACACTTGATTTCTTCAATTGAGAACTGAAAAGTGGTTGCAGTGCCTTTACATGTTAAAAAGTTGGGGTTTTTTCATTACAATTATTATTATATTACTCTTAATGTGCTAGTATTCTAATTTGTATTATAGTAATTAATATATTATTATTTTAACTAGTATTATAGTAATTTACTATTTAATTACTATTAAATTAATAATATATTATTCTACAAATTATTAATATTTAAATTTTATTTTTGAATTAAATTAAATTAATTTATTAAATATAAACATGAAATGCTTTTGTTATGATATATTATTTAATTTGTTTTTTGAATCATTACTCTAACATGTGCGTGCAACCTCTTTCAATGATGTTAGAATCATCTCGATGAACTTAATAGCAAAACAGTATCCATAACGAAGCAAATATATATAAATTTCCAATGAGTTTTTCTTTCTTGTTCTCCCAAGTATATTCTTCCAAGTATAATATTAACAGCTTATTTTTTATAGTTAATTATTACACCCCAATACTTTTTATTATTAAATCCAATCAAATTAATGTCTCGTATCTCCCGAAAGGAAATGAGCATGAAAAAGAAAACATTGCTTAATCAGTAACTTTCCAGCAATTAAGATGTCACTAGGCTACTAGCATCCTATCTAAGTAAACATAATTAACGGTAATTTTCATCTTTTGTCTTCTCTTACTGTTTGCAAGTGAAAATGCCAAAGCATTTCAATAGGAGAGCCCCATTGTGATTTGTATCTGAATGTACAATTCATCTAGCCAGGTCAAAATAGCATCTTGGATAGTTGACAGATTACTTTCAGGCATCGCTGGAATGAATAGATCAAATAACGCCAGCAAGAAAAACCCAAAATCAACTTAGGGCAAAAGCCGAGTCCTGGAGGTAAAAACTCATTGCCTTATGGTAAGCTCAGCCCTGAGATGGAGGATGCCATTAATAAAATAATTGCTGTCATCTTCCATGAATGCTTCCCAGTGTACACTGAACAGGTTCCGATACCCAACAGCCTTCCCACCTGTGAAAGTGTAGTTCCCTTTGTACTTGTTGACATACCCCTCAGTTGGCTTTGACCTGGCTGCAAACTCATAGTCAACAGCAAAGCTCGCTGATCCCTTTTCTTGCATTCCCAGAAAAAGTCCAAAACAGTGATACGTGCCCTGTTGGTCCATGTTGCAGTGGGCAGACAAGAAAAACCCCTGTCCACCAAGGTGAAATGCTTGCGAATACACCCGACCAGTGGGAAAGAGTTGCGCACACTCCTCCCGCTTCAAGTCCAGGTACACCACACACTGCTGATGAGGAAGTTCAAAATCAACCACCTTGACAGGTCGGTACTTATATGCCCGCTCCACAAAGCGACGATTGACAGCATTGGGTACATCTACTGCAAGAGCATGCTGCCTATGTGGTGTCTCAGCCTTGAAAAACAAGGCCTCAAGCACAACCTTGGATGCAAATTCAGGGTGTAAGTCATTGCAATTTAAAACCTTCTTCAATTTTCGACAAGTCATATATGGGAAACGGATTAGTTGAACAAGTTGTTTGGCAAGAACTTCTTTCCGCTCCTCCAATTTGGGATAATGAGTATGAGCCCACTTGAGCACTAAGTCATATATAGTATCCTCTGAAGCTGCCTGGAGATAATCACTGGATAGCACAGCCTCAATACCAGCCAAAGGCAATCTAAGCACCTCTTCCTGAAACCTAACCAGAAATGAAGCTCAATAGCAGGGGTCAATAATTCAAGAAATAAATGCAGAAGTTCAAATGCATTTTCCACATTATTCCATGGGAAATTAGTGCTGCGAGCAGCTCACAAGAATAAGCTCAAAATATTCTTTCCACTTTAATTAAGCAAAAGCTGTGGGCATTGCCAAAATGAATACATGAGTACATTCAACATTGGCATAAAATCATAAAGAAAATTTCTAATAATAACAGGCAAGCCATCAATTACAAAGAAAATCGAGCTGCAAATAAAAGAGGCTTACTTATATATATCTTTGTATCTCACAGATAGAAACTTCTTTGCTGCGTCTGTCAGGGGCTGGGCTGCTTCGGCCATTAAAATACTCGAAGGAAGGTCCAAGTAGAGCAAAGCAGATTCACAGGTCATTTGGATGTTGCACAATAACTTGCTGCAATATCTCATGCATGATGCAACCTTGAATTTGTCAGCAGCCAAGAGCACATCCAGCAAAGCAGTTGCTCGGCTCGCTGATAAGTTGTTACTATACATAAAATTGAGGAGGTCCATTAAGGCCTCTTCTTCTGCTCCAGGAGAACAAACAGGGGAAGAAGAAAACAGCAATAAGTCAACTTCATCAACTCGAGATTGGAACAAAGAAACAATGAAAATGATGACGGCCCATAAATGTGGTGCATAACTAACAATGAAAAAACTATATAAAATTATATTTATAAAAAAGCAGCCATCAATAGGCACTAGTAACCAGAAACAGCCAATAACCTAATTCTACTGTATTTACCAGAGGCATGTATCTGTATAGTAACGTCTCGCTGCGCTGACTCTTTTATCCCATTTAAAAATAACTGCAAGAAACAACATAACTTTAAAAAGGCACAAAGTTCAAACAATAAAAGAGTAAAACAAGGCACCACCTCTCACCTCGTGAAAAAATAGACTCTTGGCTGCCAATATTGCAGAGCTAATATGTACACTCTTAACTCTTAGAACTGTTGAACAATCCATGCTCCAGGATGAGTCACTGCTTGGACCAGCAGCATCACCTACACAAGTAAATAACCGATCATGCAAACAGAAAGCATTTTAACATGGCAATGGATACAATTTACATGCAAGTGACCAATAAAAGCAAAGACGATACAATAGAATAAAATAAGAAAAATACCACGTTGATGAAAATCGAATTGAGCATCTGTAGGAGACCCCTCAACCATGGCTACAGCTTCTACATCTTGATTTTCATAAGCCACAGTATCCTCTGTGTCGGGAATGTTACAGGTCAGTGCCTGCTCATCCTCACTTTGCCCCACGATTTCCACAGCTAAATGCCACAAAGTGTAAGCCACATTCTAATCAGCAAAACCAGTATCAACATAGACACTAGTAATGGTATTTTATTATTACAAACAAAATCAAAGAATCCAAAATTGCTAAATACAAGAACCTTAAAGTAAACCTAAGAGTTCCATTAGCAAGAAAGTCATTATTTTTTATACATAAAACACATTAAATCAAAATCCCATTAAATGGTCACCATAATTTTATTTTTTAAAATAAAAATAAAACCAAACTTTTATAAAGAACAAAGCTAAAAGCTCTAAATTATCCAATGACAGTTAACAATGCTAAAGATTGAAACTGTACGGAAAACCAATAATTCCCATTAACAAGAAAGCCATCAATTGATACATAAAACCACATTATATGCTAAATTTCCTCACTTCGGCAACGTAATTTTCAAACTCACATTAAAAATTATAAAATAAATGACAATCGTAGTGGCAAAAACAATTTAGTAAAGCTAACAATTATCAATTAACAACAAAATCATTACTTGCAATTCAAAAAACACATTATATCGAGCCAAGTAACTCCCAATCATCCAAATTCATAAAAAAGAAATCCAAACTTTATAAAAAAAAAAAAAAAACGGAAGTACTGACCTTTATCTTTCTTAACATTCTCTCTTCTTCTCTTTCTGTTACGGGCCCACTCAGTGATGCTAGAGCAGCCATCACCGGCTGATTTTACATCAGGCAAACCAGCGACGATCTCGATCTTTAACACCCTATCAGAGAAATTACTGTCATTGAAAGCGAAACTGAAATCATAGTCCCACCGGGACTCGACGGGAGAGACGTACGAGTCCATGTCACTTCGAGGATCAAAGAGGTCTGCCCCCGGTAATATCATTAAAAAGAGAGAATCTTTAAGGGCTTCTCATTTGATTTTTAAAGATTTTGAAACCTTGCAAATTGGGGATTTTTTTTATTAATTAGTTTGGATTTATTGTTAGTTAGGGTGTGAGAAACCCGGAAAGTTAGTTAGAGTGTGAAGATGGGGGTCTAGTATGGTTACCAAACATAGACAGTTAGTTAATATTTTGGATTTTCTTTGTCTCGAGAAAAAATGAACAAAGAAAATTATATGAAAATAAATTATTTAGAGAGATAATTTTGATTAAAAAAAAGTTGTAGTAAGTAGTAACTAATAAAGTAGTCTATTATTATTATTATTATAAAAACACTATAAACTCTCTTGGATTTCACTATGGTTTGGAGTAATACATTTTTTTTATCATCAAAATTTTATTATCTTTGATTGCATTTTTTTTTTTTGATAATCATAAAAAAAGATCAAGAGTAAAACACGGAGAAATCAAGTGGCCGATTAGAAGCTATGTGAAAAAGTTCACTATAATCTACCTACTTTCCTTTGAATTTCTTTTTAGTATCTTTAGTTTTTGAAATTTTTGTTTCAATTTAAATTTTTATTTTGTTCATTTTTATCCTTAAATTTGAGGGGGGAAAAAAGTTACCGAATTCTAGGAGAAAGGAAAGAAAGTTGTCGATTAACTTGATTTTGATAATAAAAACAATTGATCTTAATGTCAATAGTTTCCTTTCGACGAGAGGATTTTCATCAAGTTGTTTTTCCATTCATCTTGTCAATAAAAGTAAATTAGGGATTGAGAAGAATTTTAAATTTGGGATCATTTTTTTTATTTTCTTAACTGATTTTTTACTAATTTAACCCTAGAAATGATTTTATTTAGGTATGTAAGGTTGTTTTAGATGTTTTCAAGTGAAAATTAGGTGTTTTCAGGTAAAATTGAAAATAATTATTTTTAAAAGTAAAAAACTCAACTTTCTGGTCATTTACTGTTTGGTATTGTGGTAACTTTTGTGGTTGTGGTTTGAAAAAAGTTATTTTATAAAAAGTACTTTTGGTTGAGGTTGATTTGGTATTTATGTATGTTTGGTTAAAACTGTGGTTGAAATTGAAGTTGAACAAAAAGTAGTTTAATGTGTTTGGTTAAGAATACTTTTGAAATCGAGGTTATAAAATAATTTTAAAAAATATATATTAATATTAATGGTTTTTAATTAAAATATTATAGATTTAAATATTACTATTTCATCATGAAATAAATAATATTTTATATAAAATATTTTTTATTGTTCCATTAAACTATCTACAATTCCATCACGTAGAAATACATCCGACAAAGACTATAGTTTTCTTGGTTTCTTAAGCATGCAACAACATCAGGTAAAATACAATCAGGAACAAAATTGAGATTGCAGTCAAATTCTACAAATACTACGTCATCAAGCGATCTCCGTCTAATTTATGTAGTGTTATTGAATAATGTTAAACACTAGTTTTTCAAATAAAACACAATTAAAAATAAAAAAAATTATTTTTATTTTAGTAGATCGAACTCGGTTCGATGTATTTTTAGCTTTAAAACAGCATAACAATGCATTCATTTGTTCCTTTTGTCCACAAAATTGCAAACTCATATCTCTATTCTGATCATGCGTTGAGCCTTCTAGACAGACGCTCGTTGGCCTCTATTTCTTAGGCCATTATGTTTTTTTTTTCTTATTAAACTTGATTCAAATAAATAACTATATTAAAAATATTATTTTATGAAATGTTATTGAATTTATGTTTTTTTTATGGATGACATTATAGGGTTTTTTTTACAAAATTATCAAACACTCTTTTTTATATATATAACCCTTCGTGATTGTCTTTATTTAAAAAAAATAATTATTTGTTTACTTTTTTACCTTGTTTTTTATTATCACTTGGATACACAAAAAAAGACTCCAAAAAGTTCAAGTGTATTATTTATATATTTTTTTAAAGTATCCACAGAATAATCATCAAAACATTATTTTTTATTAAAGTTTTATTTTATGATTATGATAATTATTTGGTTCAAAAAATGAACATTTTGATAAAAATAAATAAATAAAAGCACATTAATAGGACAAAGAGGTTTTAATTAAAAAAAAAAAGATGTTTTTTTATCCTTATTTCGGGTTGCCTGAGTGTTTTGGATATTTAATCTATTTGCATTTGGTTTTTTTATCAATTGAAATACATTGCGTGCGCAAGAAGCTCACGGGATTAGCTTGTCCCAAATTTGGTCCAATCAAACTTCTTGGGACTAAGCAATTTCATTAAAACAAAGGGTTGAGACTTGAGAATCTTGGGGCTGACATGTATATTGTTGAGGCCCATACCAACTTAGTTATTGGGCCTAGTTGCTTCTTCACCGGGCTATTTGCTGAGAGGGGCCTTTTTAAGGAAATTAAGCAACGTCATCACATTAAAACTCAAATAAACATCATTTTCAGAGTTCTGGGCCAAACATAAATAGCACCCACTTAATTTCCTTGTTAACGCCCTGTTTTGGGCTATAGTTGAATTGGCATTCATTAAATTTTGAAATTTCTTCTTTTTTTTTAATTAATTTTTTTAGTATTTTTTAATCGTTTTGATATGCTGATATTAAAAATAAAATTAAAAAATTAAAAAAAATTATCTTAATATATTTTTAAATAAAAAATACTTTAAAATATAATTTTTACAACACTTCCAAACAAACCCTAAACCTGACATGTCAACATAAGCCATGCTTATGACATCACCTTAAAATTCTTTGGGCTCATTCTTTAAGAGCACATGTAAGAAGTGAGAAATTCAAAGGGCTTGAATTAGGATGGTAAACCTTACCCGATCGAATATATTTCCTTTTCATGCACATGAAAGCAACTTGGACATGGTTCTCTCACTTTGCTCTTCCAAATAATTTTTACTCCTTTTTACCCAATTTATTTGACCCTTTTGATTTTTTAGGTCAATAACTAGTTAAAAAAAGTTGGTCAAATTAATTTTCTTGCCTTTTGAAACTAATTTTTTCAGGTCAAATTAATTTTTTACTCCTTTTAAAATTAATATAGGATAGGGGAAAGAATTGGGGGTGTAAACTTATTACCACTTTCATTGTTCATATGAATAGTGAAGGTGATTTTTTTTATCTTTTCATTTCACTTCTTTTTAATAGGACGATTAATGGTAGCCAATTGATCACAAACTCTCTTGAAAACTCGAGAAAACTCAGCAATGGATTGAGATCCTTGTTGCATCAGTTGGAGTTCATTCATGAGATGCAATTCGTGAGTCTTTGATCGGTGTGAAAAGAAAACTTCAAGAGCTTGTCAAGCCTCATGTGAGTGTTGCCAACTCGGTATCTCACTTATGGACTCTCTGTAAGAGAAGAAAATAATAAATTCAACATTATTTTGTTTGTTTACACCCAAGAATTGTAATTAGGATTTGGCTTTGTAACTCCATTAAAATAAGTGATCAAGGCACATGGAGCAATGATGCTACTATCCAAAAAATCAAAGAGCTCTTCATTGGTTAACAAAGAAACAAACGAAATTGATTTCTCTATAATAGATACTTGAAAGAAGTTAGTTTAATAGTGAGCATATGCATCATTGTGTTAAGCGAAATGGTAGAGGATGAATAAAATGAATGGTTCAGGATCATGATTTGCAACCTTGCTCCGAAACCATAAAAGTGTAAGACAAATCTTCTTCTATGATAAGAAGACCTCTTTCTATTATATACAAATGTTACAACGAGAGAATCCTATATAATAGAAAAGATAATAAGAAAGGATAAATATAAATAAGTAAATTAACATCATACAACTATACAAAATACAAAGAGATTCTATGTTAACAGATCGAATAGGTAAATGGACATATCTTAAGGATCTCCCTTTATCAATTACAAATTACAGTTGGCATTGAAAGAGAATTATTTATCCAATTGTAATTGTTTTTTAATACCAATTTAGCATGTCATCAAATGATCATTAAGTATCTATATATGAGCAGTGAATGGCACCTAATTACGATCATGTGTTGATCTTTCCTTTAATAACCTCGTCTGCTCCTTTCTTGTTCATCACTTTAGTTGCTTGTTGCTATCGTTATGTATGTATAGTCAAAGGTGCAAAGTTGAAAATTCTGCGTCTTTCTAATATATAGTTCTTTAACATTAAGAAAGCAGCAACCTTTTGTTATGAATCTTTAACTTGTTTATATTTGGAAACTCTTTTCTATTGCCGACTCCGGCAAGAAGAATTTAAATGATGCCCTAATACCAAATTTCTTTTAAGTTTACGCCTTATAAACAAGCATCTTTAAGTACTGCTGGTTTATTTCATGGATATAATTATAGCTATTATAAGTATCAACATAAAGCTTCCACATTTGTGCAAGATTACACTTGTTAAGTCATTTCAATCAAAGCAGCTTTTAATGGCATCCATTGATACTGTTTTCTTTGCTTTTCTAGAACTTGACCAATATTATAGAGAATATGAGTTATGGATCGTGAATATGCATTTTCAAGACGAAGAGACATGAGGATATATTTTTTAATTTTTAAAAGAAGGAGACATGATGAATATTACCTATCAAATTAAGAAGTAAAATCTTCTTTTTATAACAGCCAATAATTTTCTTAATAATTCACATTTCCCATCATGTCCTCCAGATCAACAACAATGCTTAACAAATTTCATCTCCACGCATGATTAAGGAATTATTAGTCTCTTAATACTTCATTTCTCTAATCAAGTTTCTCCGGGACATTAACTCAATACAGGATGAGTAAAACGAGATTCTTGCCTAAAAAATGTGATGTAAAACTGTAAATACGTTAAAAGCAACTGGTGTAAAACTGAAAGGTTTATACTGTGATTATGTGGGGGGAGAAAAACTTCAAAATGGAACCTGTGAACAAGAAAGAGAAGGGAGAGAGAGAGGTCTAAGAAAACTCCAAAGCATATCCAGGAGCACGAGAGAATATTAATGAAAACATCCAAGGACCATTGCATGTGGGCAGGTGTGAATGATTCTGGCTAAAGCCCATCATGACAGAGAGATGGATTTAAAATCATATACTTCCGAAAAAGATAATAGGAAAAAAAAAGAAAAAACCAGCTGTTTTACAAGCATAAGGTCATTTCATGGGACAACCCCATTTGCCCAAATAAAGCATGAACTGCCCTGTTAGACTCTGTGCTATTATTGCATGGGTACTTGCTTCTCTCAAATGGCTGACGTTGTCTGTAAGACAGTAACTTCGTCTCTTTCCTTGAATTCTAATATTTCTCTCCCCCGTCTATGAAGGGAGGTGTCCGTGCCTTATGTTTGTTTAAAGCCCGTTTCCATGATTCTCCATTTGATCCCATGTTAACCTTTTAGAAAACAACAATCTCATGAAAGAAAGTATTCTACACATGTGCGTTTTTAAAGTTGTTTGTGCCAAGGTTAATTACATAGCCAAGCCATTGCTCTTGTGGTTATTGATCTAAATTTCTGGATTTAATGATAGATTCATGGATCGATTTGATCTCGTGAAAGAAATTTTTTTGCCAAATATGTACTTATTTATTTATTTTCTTGCTTTAATACTACTATTTTTTTGCCTTCTCTTTCTTCTTTTTTTTTAAAAAAATAATCATATGATATTCATAGAATAACTATGTCATCCTACTAATTATTCTTTGAAATCCATCTTGAATAAATAAATAAATACAAGCAAGGAAGAGAAATTCAAAATGAATATATTCTTATCATTTTTTATAGTTCATAGATTTTATTCTCTCTCTTACTTATGTTTGTCACTTTCTTCAAAGTAGAAATGTTACTAGTTACTCTATATGTATCATTAAATTGTTTATTTTAATTTTTAGAGCTTGTTTTCAACCAAAGATGTTTTTGGTTTTTTATTTATATTTTAGAGTTTTTTTTCATTCAGCAAAAACTAAATATAAACTTAAATTGAAGTATGGTTTGGGTTTTTGGCTTCAGAAATAAGAATTATAGTCTTTTTTTTTTCTCTCTATTAAAAAAACGAAACATATTTTTACTAATCCAATCAAAAGAAAAAGAAAGCAAAATATACAACTACCCACCCATATTTAGAAATTGACATGTAATATTATAATTCTAAGATTAAAAGTCCTACATAAAAAAACCAAAAATAAAATTAAAAAGAAAGAAATACTGGGTTTTCAATTTTAATCAAATTCGAAAGTTTGAAAACCAAAAAATCCTGACCATTAGTCCTAATTAAAGACAGTGTTTTTGCTTAATCTCGAAAGAGCTAGAGGGAAAGGATTCTCAATTTAGGATCTATTATGTCGTGGAATTTTTTTATTTTTTGAGAATTGTTTTATGGAAAACAAAACACGTTTTTTTCTTCAATTGTAAAGCTTCTCCATCTCTCCAATTCTTCAATTTTGCATTATATTTGAATTTTTTATCTTATAATTTTTTCACTATTTGTTAAATAGAAAATTAACCGATATTCTCAACTGATTAAACATAGTGAGAATACTGAAAGCATTATTATCAATATAAAATATTAAAATTAACTTTTCCTTGCCTTTTCATCTCTAATTGATATTTTTTTTTAGGAGTTAATTAGTAATACATAACTTTATCATGAGGATTTTATTTGAAAAAAATAAAAATAATAAACTAAGCTAGATTATAACAAATAATATGCATTTAGATTTTCAAATTCTTTATTGAAAAAGCTAAAAATTAAAATAGAAAATTGTTTGATGTAATTTCGTTAGATTAGGCTTTAAGCGGACACTGAAGATGGTGAAATGTAAATTAAGACTAAATATCGAGGGCGGGGAATTAATGTTCCAACAAGTACACCAAGAAGATCATTGTACTGTACAATGTTTTTGGACTCTGTGCACAAGATTGAAGGAATATTTGTGCAAATTAAAGCATCTGAAGATTCTGAACCGTGCAGAAACAGGAAGTGAAAGGAAGAAAATAGAGAGTGAAGGAGCAATTAAAATAATGAACAGGAGGAGAAATTCAACCACCAGTGACAAAATATCATGATGAATTTCATTTTAGTCATGGAGGAAGAGCGAGGGAAATAATGAGAAGACACCGAGTATCTGAGGAGATAGCGAGTGTCAAGGTTTGTCTTCTAAACCAGACAAACTTTTGTTAATTTTTTCCTTTCAAGCTAGGTCTTTTTTTAGATTAGTGTTTTCTTGCTTGATGTCAAAGAAAGACTCAATTATAGAAACCAGTCCGTGTCCTGTTCTCCATTTACGCCTGCGTTGCATCATCGTTCATCCTAGTTACAGTAACTGTATTTCTATTCTTCATATTACCAAACAAAAAAAAACATATTTTTTCAAGTAGATAATTTCACTGGGAGTTCGAAGGAGGGAATTTCTTGTTGGAATTATTGACTTGGTCGATTTGTCTATAACATAATAACTGAATAATAGGCAGGAATTGTTGCTTAACCTGTCAAGTAAGCTAGTTTATAGAAGTTGATCAGTTCAATTCTGTTTTGATTTATTTTTCCTTGTATTTTGATTTTTTGTTTTGTAAGGCTTTATGAAAGCCACAGCTATCTTTGCATTTTTCAATAATAAGAAGTATCAGTTTCTTTTATTTCTTACTTCATTTTAATCCTTTTTATTTACCTTAATTACTTTGATCCCCGCAACTTCTGTTTTGTTTACCTTAATTATGATTTTTCTCTTATAATCTCTTCCTCCTTTTTATTAATAATAATAATCAAAAATTAAAAATTCATATAACATACTCTTAACTTGAATATAACCATGGCTTATATGATATAAAACCTTGTGTACATTAGTTTCAAGGAGTATAATTTAATTATTTAGATTTTAGATTTATTTTTTAAAAATTACTAGTTTGAGTTCCATAAATTTTAAAATTATTAAAAATTTATATAATCATTAATTTTACAATTTATAATATTAATTAAAAAATATACAAGGATACTCACGTTGAAAAAATAAAAAACGTTACAGTTATCAAAACTTTCTATTAAAAACCCCGTAAAAGAAAGATTTGAGAGAGATTCTGACAAGCCTAGATTAGCACCCTTATTTTTTTTCAAATCAAATCATATTCACATTATTAAAAAATCTAGGGTTGGACCCAGGATTAATTACATGAATGGACATTAGGCTTGCCTTGTTAATCACCATGTTTCCGCACAAGGCACAAGGATAGGCCCACCAAGAATACCGACTTAGGGCTGTTGGGTTTTGAATATTGCACACACAGTAAAAATAATAAAATAAAATTATTAAAGAATTTTTAAAATCTTGTTAGACAAGTTTAAAATAAAAAAAAAGTAATTTGTTTAGAATAGATATTCATTGATTTCATGTAATTGATGTGTAAAATTATAATATTGATGCGTGGAGATGAATACATTACTTAATTTCAGCTTAGTTGAAGTTTTTAGAATATTTTGAATTATAACTCTTTGAGAAATTTGAGATGAAATGTATGGATGTTGAGGACATTGTAGAGTTTAGGGGAAATTAGATAAATAGTATTGAACTTTATAAATGATAATTAATTATATGTTGTTGATGCAAAATATAATGAAATTTTGAAAAGAAAAACCTTGACTTGTCAAGGGTAAGATTCGATGAATGAGGGATTTTATAAAAAGAAATTGATTCATTAAACATGCATTGTTAAGTTTGCAATTGAGCATGTGAGGGTTGGATTTTTTTAGATGCAAATTAAACCCTATAAATTTCTTTGTTGTTAGTTGAGAATATAAAATTGAAGGAGAATCGAAATTGGATTTCTTTTATGATTTTTTAGTTTAAATAGTTTTGGCCATGTTAATGCAGGGAAGGCTGAAGGAGTTGGATAATAGACAAGAGCAGGTGGGTGTTGGCAAACTTCAGGTGGTGCTTAACAATTTAAAATTTATTTTAAAATTTTTTTTATGTCTCATGCTCTATTTTTATTTTGTTCCCTAAAGAAATGTGTGCATAAAGAAAGAAATATAAAAAATGGATTGTATGGAAAAATGGTGACCTTGACTTACAATGTATTTACTTTGATTAGATGTTAAAAACAGAGTTAAAAATGTTGATATGTCTGACTTACTAGTATTATAAAAAAATTATTTGGAATAAAATAAGATATTGATTTATATAAAAAATATATATTTATGGAAATTATGACGAGGATCATAACTGACGATGCATAACAAATTTATGCGTTATATTATGTAGTTCTTAATTGTAAATCTATTGTTGTATAAACTTGATTTCAGGTTCTTCGTAGACATGGCATGAGCAATAGTTATTGTTAATATTCTTTTAAATTAACCACAAACCCTAAATTACAAAATGTTAACACAAACATATCAGAAGGACCAACAACATAAACAATAACATGTAATGTCAAAAAAAAATCTAAAATTATAAATTTAAAATGATTTAACTAAATAAGTGCAGGTTTGAGAAAGGAGTTGGGAAACTCGTTGGATGGCAAGGTTTAAGAAAGGAGAAACAAAAATGGGATGGAGGATGGGCAAAGAGGAGGAGAGGATCTAGCTAGTATCATCCGTGTTGTCTCATCTGTAGTTGTTATAACTAGTGTTGATTTCTTGCTCACCAAAGAAGTGCGGGGGCATGCATTTGTGTCAAGATTTTCAATTGTAATTTGCTTCGCAGTTCATCCTTTTCTTGTTCTCTAAAAAGGGAATGGATCTGGAATGTAATATATAACGAAGGATTTTTAATTTCAATTACCACTTATTAGCAGAGAAATTGAGATAAATGGAGAGGGAATTGGCACGCATAAAAACGACATGGTTCAGATATCATAATACTCCTAGGTATGTAGAGTTTAGTGTTTCTAATTTAGCATATAGAATAAAATATTTAAGATATTTCGTATTTATTAATAAATTTCTCCATAAAACTAATTCAATAATTTAGTAATGGAAAATTAATATGATATAAAGTTAATATTTCAAATATTGACCATATGATTTCTCCATATTTTACATTTTAATCCTCTCTTTTTAAATCTTCTTTTTCTTTTCAAACTTCATCTATCAATTATTAAATGAGAATAAAATGAACCCAGTAAAAGAAAAAAGAGCGCTAATGAAAAATAAAATAAAATTGAGGTGGGTGGCTGTGCTTCCACTCCATTTTTTTTTATATAGTATATAGTATAATAAAATGAATGGACATTTAAGGTACCAACGAAATTACCTATATCATGTCTAGTTGTGTCTATGTCTCCTGCTTTCGTTGATTGAATGGATATTACTTTCTTTGTTTCTGGTAATAAAATGGATATTACTTTACACTGCATAGTATTGATTCAGATTATGACGTCAGAATATATAAATGTAAGATCATCTTTTCGCACACATTAATTTGATCAGTTGTGCCCCTTGCATATTGTCTTCTATCTATGCATTAATCAAGTTAATTATTCTTTATTTGTTTCTCAATTTCTTTACTTGGCCTGGATAATTCTGTATTTTATTCTATAAATAAAAAAATAAAATTTGATCAACAAAGTTTTGTTAATTTCTTTATTCGCTTACACTTGATAATTTTTAAATTTTATTTTTCATTTAACCTGGATAGTTTTTTTTAAGAATAAAAAAACAACTTAAGATGGAAATACATTTTATATATAAAAAGTTGAAAATTTTGTACATGAAAACTTAAAATTTAAAATGGATGATCATGTATAATGAAAAATTGCACATTTACCATCGTCAAATGTGTTTCATCAATATATCCATCATCTTATATTTCATAATATATTTTTAGACAATCTCTTGATTTACTAGAACCATTCGATCATGGTGGGTATTAGCTAATCAATTGTTAATGATGAACTTTTTTTTCATTAAAAACTGATTAAGAAATTAAAAATATAAATAAATAGTAAGCAATTCAAATAAATACAAAATTATCATAAAACAATTAATCAATTTTTCATTTTTTTGAATTGTTTCAATTTCATTTTATTTTTAATCAATGTTTCCCGGCGAGAATTTTTTCCACGCGAAAAAGTTGGGTAGCAAAACCATAATCTATTGTAGCGTGTCTTTCCCTCTCTTCTTTGAATATAATACAAATTGTTACTTTTCTTCTTCTATATTACTTTAATTTTTTATAATCAAATTAAGTCGTGGTTTGATCCATATTAAGATCCACAATTACTATGAATCTTTAACTTCAATTCCCTGAACATAGTACAAAATGTTACTTTTCTTCTACATTACTTAATTTCCTTATAATTAAATGAAATCTTGATATGATTCATGTCAAGACCCACAATTACTATGAACTCTTAACTCCAAACAAAGATTTATAGCATTTGATCTTATCTCTTTCACAGCATCAAGGCTTCATCATTAAATCTTAATATTTCCTCCCTCCATGGAGATCTTTCTCCCGGGCCAATGCCCGACTCTACATCTGAGAAAAGGGATGGACCAATCGAGTTATAAAGTGAAGGCCACTTGATCAAACTTACAAAATAATCTTGGAAACATGGAGTAAATAACAAAGTTGAAAAGATTAGATGGATGGACAGGAGAGAAAAAAAAGTGGTGATTGGACAATGGAAATGAAATGGTAATGAGAAAGAGGAAAAAATAGTCGAGGGCCTGGAACAATGGGACGGAGAGGGTACCATGTCGTAGGCAGCCTTTTTGCATTGACAAGACAGTGATTTCAGTAAGTGACCGGGAATCTGATGTGATCTCTTTTGCCACAAAACATATTATTTCCTCGTTGCCATCATAGTCCCATTGGCTCTTTTGTGCACCTCCACCCTTCCCTGTCTGTCTTCCTGCTCCACCTTCCCTAATAATCTAACACCTCGAGTCCGGAAGCTTTTTGGGATAATTTATACTAATGGCCTTCTCTGGAGTGTGCGTCCAAGAACCAGCTACCGTTTATTCTTTATATTCTCTAGACAAATGGAGTAAGAAAAAAAAACACAAAGGAAAAACTAAAACTTTCTATTTATTCAAAGACAACATGGTCCCAATCTAAGAAGTGAAAAAACTAGTTTTTTCAATTCATACCGAGTTTGAAAAACACATTCTAGAGGTTTTTCAATACAATTTTTCATTATTCTTTAAATAAAAAAACATGAACAACACATTTTTTATACAAATGTTTTTTTGGCAACGTTCATTTTTTTTATATTTAGTTAGTGTCGTTAATTTAATTTTTGTTAATATAAATCTAACATGAAGTTTTTTTTTAGTTAACAGTGTGATTTTTAATGAAATAAAATTAATATTCTATAATTAGATTATCATGAATATAAAATATTAAGATGAACATTATAAATCATAATTTTAAATTTTTATAAAAAAATAATTTTAATATTAACGTGTTTTTTTATTCTTGTAAAAGAATTTATATTTATTTTCAACAAATAAATATATCTTTTAATTTTTTATTTGAAAATAAAAAAACATACAAAACATATATATATATATATATATATATATATATATATATATATATATATAAATTCTGTTACCGACACACCCTTGACTTTGTTACCTAACGTGTTATAAACATCAGTTTCGCTGTCTTCTTTTTCTGTGTTGTTTTCTCTTTTGTTTTGTTTTTTTTTTTTTTTGATAAAAAAGAACAACAATAGTGGGTTTCTTCTCTCTCTTTGGAATTCTTTGAAAATTTATGATGGTTGGAATACCATAAATCAACCTGCTTAATTAACGTTTGAGATTATAGTATTGATTATTTTGTAAAGAATTTTTTTATTTAAATTTTAATTTATTTATTTTAATTTATTTTTAATATAAATCTATCAAAACAATCCAAAATCATAAAAAATAATAATTTAAAACAAAAAAAACTTAAAAATTTTCAAAAACAATTTTTTAACTTGGTAAAGTCTTGATGCGTTTCTATTTCCTTTTTCGAGTGTAGGTTATTCTTCTGATAAGCTCTTGAAATATCTACACTTAATTTGCGAGGAAAAATAAAATACCTAACCACTAAACATGCACGGAGCCAGTTCTTTGAGAGAAAAACAGAGGAAAGGAAAAAATTGCAAGTTAAAATTCGGATTTCAGGATTAAGAAATTCTACAAATTACTCCTTCATTCAGGGATTGGTCAAGTCTTTTCCGGAGGTTTATAATACATATCTATTTATCACAAAAGAAACTGATAAATTTAACAAGAACAATTAATTTCTAATTAAAAACATAATAATCGTGTTATTTTCTTTCCATATTTTAATGCAGCCGCGCCCGCACGTCCATAGACCACAACTACGAACCAAGCAGTGCGCGACGCTTGAGACCCCCCCCCCCTCCTCCTCCAAAGAACATAACGTGTTTCCTTTTGTTGTACTTGAACTAAAAAGTAATGATTAATAAAATTCTGATGATTTTTTTTACTTTAAAATATTAATCAGATCAGAAAGATGATTTTTTTTCTTATGAACATCAAAACTTATCTTAAGATACAACATGATTGTGAAAAATAACAACAGCCACCACTTGCGCGAACCCAAAAGCAAACAAAAAGTCCCTAGAAAACAATTTTGCTGCGAGAAACTGAAATTTTCTACCTTGTGTAAATGGTGGTCATATATATATATATATATATATATATATATAAAGCGTGAAAACTGTCCGAAGGACCAACATGAAGAGAAAATAATGTGGAGGATAAGTAGCTTTTTATAGCTAGGAAACAAGGGCATTATAAAATATGTTACTTGGGGAGAACTTACTTGTACTATTTATTCTACCTTGTACGCATGTGCCATAAGATATTGATAATATAGGTAGCCTCGAAGAATTGCATGCTGTCTTCTTCCCCCCCCCCCCCTACCATACGTATAAATAAAGCAATGGAGCAAACAAATGACAGGACATCGCACAGTAGATATTATATCAAAAAGAGCAGCTACCAAGGACTTGTCTAACTGGGGTTGTACCTCTCCAACTAAGTGTTTCTCAGCATAAATGAAAAACCCTAGGAAGATGTAGGTTTTATCTGGAATCTCGAGGCTAGGGTTTTAATAGTTCTTAATTTACTCTGGAGCTAGCTTTTCATTAAATTAAATACCATCATTAGAAGTCCACGTAAAACCTTCAGCCCTGCAAATGAATCAGCATCTTTGTTACGATTTCAATTCAAACACGCGGTTAATTAGTTTCAAGGAATAAATAAATTAAATAAGGAAGAAAAAAAGAATTCCCCATCAGTTTGTTGGTTGGACATGAAAATTATTTAACCCATAGCAATTTAGGGTGTTCTTCAATTTAATTTCCACCCCATGTACTAGGATTTAAATTCGAAGCTTTCCAACAAAAATATCAAATTTAAAACGTTTTCACGAATAAAACATCTAAAATAGTGGAAACTTAGAAAAATGAATGTAAACCCCTACCACCAAAACGTTTATATAAATTCTGTCCCTCGGGACTAAAAAGCATACCCTAGATTAATAGGGCTTGAATGGAAGTACACTTCTTTGTTTTATTTGCATTTTGTTAATTTTTAATTAAGTACTAAGTACAGTTCATGATATACATTGTTTTTTAAAAAAGTATACTATATAATAAAAAATTAAGGGCATATGCAAAGCAGTGATGGGCTTTCCATAATGCAAGGGATTGGCAGGAGGGTTCTTCACTCATAGCATGGAAGAGAAGAATACGAACAAGTCTTTTACTATTAGTATTAATTTCTTTAAAATAATAATAATAATTTGTTCTCCGGTTCCTGCCTTCCATTCACCTATATAAAGCCATGCCTCTTCTTCGAAACCCATGAGTTGCTTAAATGAGTTATCATAAAGCTTGTGATTGTAGAAGCTCTCCCCCTTCCTTTCTCTGTTTGCTCATCATGAGATCTCTTTTTCCGAAACAGTCACTTTCACCTCCCTCCCTCCCTCCCTCTCACTCTCACAGTTTTCACTCTCAACCCTCTAATTTTGATGGCCATTTCAACTTGAACCAGTGCTATCCCTTCCAAACTCGGTTGTGACTTTGAGGATGGTGTGATGATTTGGAGAAGGGTTACATGGAGTACTCCCAAACCATGAATCTATATCTATGTTAAAGTTGCATAGATCTGCATAAAATTCTTCACCCAAGCATTGATGAATCTCTTTGTGAATTTCTTATCTAGACATCTGCTTTTTCTCTAACCATCCGCTGCATCTTCAATTTGTTTGTCGCATTTTTTTTTGTCTAGATGATAATTAATAGCTAAGAGAGCTTTCTTCAGTCCACTCATGGGTGGTAGTAGGATTTAATTAGCTGCCGACTCATTCATCCAAATACTGAGTTAAAGGACAAGGAGATTACCCAGTAAATGAGTGAATGATGCGGGAGACAAATTGAATCCTAAGCTTCCTGTACTTGGACTGAAGGGAGCTCCCTTTCCTTTTATACTATGTATCTTATACTTGTTTCTTGTGATTAATATATATCTGATGTTTGGCTGGCGGAAAATGCTGTGTGTCTATATGTATATATGTTATTCCAGACAGCATGAAATGAAGTTTTTGCTCAGGTAATGCCAGATAACCTTGAACTTATCCACTTCCTTGTGTGTTTATCTTGTTTTGTTATCTAGAAATAGATCTGGTTATAAATATCGAAGATATATGCATATGTACTTTTCGAGCCTTAATCAAATCAATTCTCACAAAAATTATTAATAACAATAATAATAAATTATAGCTTCAAATCTATCACCAATTGCCATTATGTTGTTGTTGTTGTCATCTTTTTTTATTATATTTTTCTGTAAAACTGATCATAAAGTGGAAATTAGATATTGCAAGCTTAAAGTATGATAATCTTTAACAACAAGTGGCTAGAAAACTTGATTTCATTAGGGATTTGATCCAATTTTGAATAAGTACTTGCCTGATTTGCCGGGCAGCTAACCATTCATAATTGCAGGTGAGCTTTCTTAAGAAAACTGCCTTTTAGGGATAGACACAAGGAATTTTAGGGTTTTGATCAAGCTGCAGCTGTTTCTTTGTTAAAGGCAACAACGCATGAGGGGCAGAAGATTTTACAAGCTCACGCTCCACGACATTAGCTTCTTGGGCCTTGCTCTTAAACTGCAACAAGTTCCTAGACGGGTGAAAATGTCCCCCAGAAGTTGAATTACTGAAATATCCTCAATGGAGGTTCTTACCCGTGGTTCATGGAAAATCCACTTTAATTTGCAAAAATAACATAGTGTCTATTTTTCCTACAAATTTTGACCTGTTTAATTACGACTAAACAAATGTATCCACTAAGAAACTTTAGAGCTCTCCTCAGCTGGAGATATTATTTTGTACACCTGTAAGTTTGGAACGTTTATATCATGTTATTTTCTTTTTCATTCGTTGTTCATATCTCTAGGCAAAACATTCGTTCGGTTCTTTTCTTTTTAAATTTGATTGAGCATAAATATGGCAGAATTACTGCAAATGGTTCGTGCCTATCTTGCTACTAAATGATTTGAGAAAAGGGAACACTTGCTTTATAACTTTTGCCTCTACAGGTGTAAGAACCTTTTTCTGAATTCTCATGGAAGCAAATTCCTGGGAAAGAGTAGATGAGAAGGAGCTTCTGCTCTCCCCCTGCAGCCATGTAAGGGTATTCATTGTCTTGGCCCCTAACATATCTTTAATTACAAGAATGAATTATCAAAACATATCTTCCTGATTATGTGTGTGAAAGCAAAAGGTGTGTATTGACGTTGTATTTTTAATTACTGCTATAAGATTCGATTCCCTAATTAGCAATCCTCAATTGTAAGAACCAGGTATATAGAAGAAGAAAATTAAATAGTGGAGAAATGACCATATGTTATAATATTCCTACATCCAGTATTTGATGTGCAGCTAATGTCACACCTAAGTTGACTCCTGTTGAAACCCTAAAATGTAATGTCACGCTAATATAGTTTAAGAAGGCTTTAAGCCATAGTCAGAAACGGAAAGAAAACATTTAGTAAAGTGGGTTCTTTCTCTAGTGTTGCCCTCCTTGAGGCCAGTGAATGACAGGTGCCATACAAGCTCTGGTTCTCTGTGGTTCTCCTTTCGCCGAACGAATTTCTCTGTAAGAGAAACAATTCCCCATTACAGATGTTTTTCTTTCTTTTTTATGCTAGTACTGCTAGCTAACTCCTTTTCCTCTCTAAGCTAATTACTAACACTATGCTAAATATGGATACGAGCTTTTTCTTGGAGCCTCCTTCGACTTTTCTAAATCCAACGGCTGTTTCTCATGCCATGATCGATCGTTCTGCGCCATCTTTAACATACACAAATGCCGTTGTTTTTTGTCATTATTGTTTTATCTATCTTTTTGTTGCTATGGGAATTATCCACGTTCTAATCCCCTAATGGTCCCAGGATCCATTCAGTAGTTTTGGGTGCTCAAAGCTATCATTTGATCACAAGCAGCATTCTTGTTGTTATCTAGCGCCACGTGAAAGAAGAATGATGTAAAATTATGATAAACAAAGAAAAATAGAAAATAATGTTGTTTAACAATTCTTTTATTTATTTTGTTTTAATTTTAATACATGAGATATTAAATATTTGGATCATTACCTCCTCCTGTCTTCGTTCACAATCACAACTCCATTATTCTAAACTATCAATCACCTTAAAATATCATCAAAATAATACTTTCAACATTTCAATATCGAAACCTATTTTAAAATTCAAATCAAGCTAATTAAAAGATTAAATTTTTGTTTTTCAATCTCAAATTCTCAAACCTTGAAACATTAAATTCGCTGACAATTACTTATAACATTGATATAAATAAAATCTTGTTGCACAACACTTTTACTTGGTGGCGGTATCACTATCAACGATGGCTTGAATCTAACAAGGGAGATTCCAATCTAAAATATATCCTATAATTTAGGTATTAAAAAATATAGGATTAAAAAATTTAGGTATTAATATCAACATAAATATTTTTAGTGACATAAAATTTTGAATTTTCTAACTCGATTCATGGATCAACTAACCCATCCATTTGAAAAACATCAACTCCCCAATTTATTTTATCATTACGTTCTTCAACAACTTAAACATGACTTCTAGGTTTAATTTTCAAAATGAATAATCAATCAACTCTATTATATTTTTTTCTAAAAAAATAAGTGTATGTATAATAATACACTTATTGAAAAAAATAAAAGCATCGTTGATGTTGTGAAGTCTATCTCTTTTTATATAGTTGAACCTAACCATAGTGAAAAACTACTTCAATTCCTCCATCAATATCATACCAATACTATTTGAATAAAAACATTATATCTTACGATTTATGATAGTAATTCAATAACTTCTTGTAACTTGCTATAATAATCAACTTTAAATTCATTGAAAGTTAAACGTTTTACACAAAACTCACTATTGTAAATCTTTTTATTCTCATCGTATTGTTAACCATTAAAGATATATCTAATAATGAAATACTTATTATAATATTGGATCTTTCTTTTAGGATCCAAAAATAAAAATTTTAATCTACCAGCATTAATTTCTATGTTGAACACATGGTTAAAGTTAACAACAATTAATGTTCAAAGAAAAAACATCACTAAATCTAAACTTAGAAGTTACAAATTATTAAATACTTACATGTGATGTTGAACACATGATTAAAGTTAATAATTATTAATGTTCAAAGAAAAAACAAACTAAATCTAAACTTAAAAGTTACGGATTATCAAATATTTACATGTGTTTTGTTTTTAAATAGATATATCATCGTAATATTTTTATAATAAAACTTTTTATTTTTACATTTTATATATAAATATCTAATTTTATCTTCACTAATATTCTTCACATGCAAAAATACAAAATAAATAAAATTCTTGATCCTTTTAAATATTTTAAAATATCCTTTTAAAATAATCTTACCTAATTTCAAATATTCTTAAGGTTATCCTCCAGTTGACATTTCACACCTAGTTACCATTAACCCACGATTATGAGAAACTGTTGCTGTTTGTGATATAATCTTGGAAACAGAAATTTCAGGTAACCCAATAAGCTTGCTCAATTCATAGTACCTCACTTCCCTCCAAATTACTGATGCAAAACAAAGAGCATATCAAAAGCGTTAAATGAATTCCACCTGCTCTAGAAAC
Source organism: Populus nigra (assembly GCF_951802175.1). Lineage (NCBI taxonomy): Eukaryota > Viridiplantae > Streptophyta > Magnoliopsida > Malpighiales > Salicaceae > Populus > Populus nigra. The sequence continues at coordinate 42,341,468 of NC_084852.1, read as the reverse complement.
ACATGTCACTGTGTTAACTCACTAACCTTAGCTAGGTTTAATGAAATTGCTGAGGAGTTTCTCACGGTATCGCATGGGCAAACTTCTAGTATATTACTGTATAATTAAAGCCCTTGCTTAATTCATAGCAACTCACTTCCTTCCAAATTAATGACGCAAAACAATGAGCATAGCGTTAAATGTGTAACAAATCAAAATAGGATGGAAAATAGCCGTCGATATCCATCAAGAGTTTGATCATGAAAGAAAATTCATAAGCGTTCTGAGAGTTTGATCTCTCTTTATTTTCTGGGAACTGGATGTTCCAACCCCATTTGGAAACGTTTTTGAAAATTAATTTCTTAATCACTGTCTTATCTAACTTCTCATCTACACATGTGAAACTAAATTTTCCAAAGGATATTGTAAAATTTGACTGTCCTTCTTGCAACCGCAGCACACGCCAGACCCTGACAGCCTAAGGCCTACTCCTAATAAATGAAGACATGATATGATAGATGTAACTTTTCTCTACTAGCTAGGCACACGGCAAGCCTTGCGATGTGACAATAACAAGGATTCTTTTTTTTCTTTTTCTTTTTTTAAAAAAGACAGTAACAAGGGTTTTTTTGCTTTAAATTTTGGACAGATAAGGTAACAAACATTAATGAATCGATTACGTTTAAGTTATATATTTGTGTGTCTGTGTTTATATAAAGATGGGAGGACTTTTCTTTTTTATTATTTTTGCTTAATTTGTTACATCCATGACTTAATTATGTGGGGAAATTGTTTAATAAAACTAATTAAATATATTTATAAGATAATAAAAACATGAATACAAAATATTAAATAGAAGATTAGTATAAAGTACTTAGAAAATTGTAGAATTTCAGATAAAAATAAGAAAGAAAAGTTATTATCGAAGATTGCAACTATGTTTTTAAAGCTAAATTGTATTAATATGCATCAACGGTCTTAATGGAGCCTGCCTTTTAATTTCATACATCCAATCAAGGCCTACAAGAAAACTAACTTAATTTTTTTTTTCTATAAAACAATGAAAACGAAAGCAGAAAGGAGAGCATCAGAGCAAAAAGCAGAGAGAGAGAGAGAGAGAGAGAGCAAACGATTTCCTATTTGTTTTTCTCTTTTCTACTTATTTCCAACTACTAGGAATAAAGTCCCTCCATCCTTATTTACATAGGCGGCTAGGGATGCAAAATTAATCATAATTAATTGAATTTAAAAAATCAATGAACAGGGAAGACTTAAGGAAACAGAATTAAGTCTAAGATTTATTGGAATTAATTCATGACAATTCATTGAATTGTAGAAATAATGAACATGAGAAGATTCAATGGAACATAATTAATTCAAGATTAATTATAATTAATTTCTAGAAATTCAATGAATGAAAAAAAAAATGAATCTAAAATGATTCAATAAAACATAATTAATTCAAGATTAATAAGAATTAATTCATGACAATTAATTTGAAAAAGCAATGAATGCAATAAGAAATAAAAAATGATCAATCAATACTTATATGAATGAAAATTAACTTATCAGTATACAAAGACATTAAGAATTGTAGAGAGAAAATGAATGCTTGATGCTCTCCTTCCTGTTTTTTTGTGTAAACCAAGATAATAATATTCATGACAATTAATTTTTCTTGGCTAATTTATGACAAAGATGTAAAAATTAGCTATGACATGACAATTAATTTTCTTGGCTAATTTATGAACACAATGTCTTAAAATATTCGGTTTTTTGATGTAAACCAAGACAATAATGCTCATGATTCTCTTTCTAGAGTTTTCTTTAAATCTCTCGATTATGTTTATTTTGACCTAAAACAACTTATAGTTTCATAAATATTTTAGATAATTCATCATTTTTCAAATTTCTTAAGAAAATGAAAATATTTTTTTACAACACTTTATATAGATGATCTTTCATTAAAAATATTTTAAAAATGTTTTGCAATGCTTTACATTATCATGTCGTAGCTAACATTCTTTTTCCATTAAATGAATAGGCAATAAATTATAATTTATTAGTCTTATCAAGAGTGACATATGACTTAATTTTCTTTTTAAAGCTAGATCTTGTGATTTTTAATTAACTAGGTAGTGTTACTACTATAACATTATTTCATCTTTAAAGGCTTTAAATTCATTTTTTTTAATGAACTATAAAAAGCTCTCTTGTTAAGCTTTTAGTAAGTGGATCTCCAATATTTTTCTTTGACTTTACATAATTAATGAAAATAATATTATTCAATAATATTATACATACACACACACACACACACAAACAAACATACACACTCTTTACTATATATACTACTTTGTACCTTTCAAATTGTTGATTGACTATCATAATGGATGCAAATTATTGGCACTAACTTTTATCAGTATAAAATATCCTAAAAAACTTTCGATGACCCTTAACTTCTTCAATTTTATCAAGAGTAATAAATTATGATTTTATCATAGATCTTGCAATACATGCTTTTTTATAGGATTACTAAGAAATAGTTGCACAATTGAGAGTAAAGTTATATCCACTAATGAATTTCAAATCTTTGAAGTTTGATATCTAATTTTCATCACTATAACCTTTTAGTATTATCAGGTATACTATAACTCATAGTCCAAGGCATGTATTAAATATTTAATTATTCTATTTATTGTTTTTCAATTATCCATACCTGGATTATTATTAGATTTGCTCGGCTTGCTAACAAAGTATTTAATATTTGATCTTATGCAATTCATTATATAAATCAAACTTTTAATTATTCAAAAATATTTCAATTGGTGTATTCCTTCACCATTGTTTTTAGATAGATATGTACTTATGTCCATTGATGTTTTGATAGTACTATTGTCAATTTAATTATTATTATTATTGAGATTTTTCTTAACATGATAAGATTGAAACAATACCGGTTCATCATATATCCTAGTGATTTTAATTTCTAATATGACATCTACAATACTTATGTCTTTCATGTAAAACTTATTAGTTATTATCTTCCTGGTAGACTTGATCATATATTTATTGCTGCTCAAATTTAGCATGTCATCTATATAGAGACATACGATAATGCAACTTTTATCAATGTTTTTCACATAAACACATTTATAAATCTTATTGATTTTAAACTTGTTTGACAACATAATCTTGTCAAACTTTTCATGTCATTTCAAAATCGTATAAAGACTTAAAAAGCTTAGAGACTTTATTTTCTTCCCATTTAATAACAAACCCTCTCAGGTTATTCCATGTAGACTTTTCCATCAAGATTACTATTTAAGAAAGCTATTTTTATATTCACATGATATATCTCAAGCTTGTTAATAGTTGTGATTGTTATTAATGTTCGTATGAAAGTTATTCATGACACATGTGAATAAGTGTAAAAATAGTTCTAACTTTTTTGTTTTTTTGAATCATTTGACAACGAGTCTTACTTTATATTTGTTAATAGTTCCATAAGCTTTTATGTTCTTATTAAAAATCCACTTATGGCACAATGGTTTACTTTCGGGTAGAAAATATAATAATCCCTATGTATAATTTTGAGTAATAAATCTAATTTCATAATTGATTGTTTTATACCAATAAAAAGCTTCAAACACAATACATCGCCTTAGAATAGCTTTGAGGTTCATTTCCTGATAAGAAAGGTAGAAAACAACCAAATATTTTAGTTATTTTTCACTCTTACTTCTTTTCAGCTCAATTTCATTATCTTCTATTTGATGATAAGTATTCGAGCTTACTTTATGCATGCTTTAAAGAGAATGGATTTCTTATTCTTCTTTAAAAGAAAACACATATTTATATAATGTAACATCCCTTGATTTTACTATTGTATTAGAATGAATATCTTAAATACTTGAAATATAAACACAAAATCAGTATTCACCATTATGGTAAGAATATCCAATGAAAACAAAATCCATAATGTTAGGTCTTGTCTTAACCCTTTTAGAACAGAATTGCCACTTTTCCAAGATACTCTTGTATTCTAAAGTATTTGTAAAAAGATCATCTACCTTTTCATAACTCATATATTGTCTTTTCTAACCTATTATGAAGTACTTTATTAGGTATATAATTAATAGTTAAAATTGTATCCCGTATAATTTCTAAAGTTCTTCCAAACTAATCAAAATGACATTCATTAATTTTTTTAGAGTTTGGTTCTTATATTTAACAATGTTATTTTGTTGAAGTGAATAAGAAGCAATAATTTGATGGATGATACCACTTTTTTAAAATAGAATACACCGAAAGGTTCTTCATATTCTCCACCTCAATGGTTTTTTATTACCTTTATCTTTTTGTTAAATTAATTTTCAACTTTATTCTTGTAATGTTTAAACATTTAAGGAGTTTTATATTTTCTCCTTAGCAAATAAATATAACAATATATTGTGTAATCATCTATAAAAATAATGAAATACTCTTTACCACTTCTAGTTTGTGTAAACTTTAAATCACCTATATTAAAGTAAATTAAATCTAGTGGATCACTACTTATTATAACTAATTAAAAAAAGATTGTGAAATTTGCTTAGACATAAAATTCACACTTATAACTTTTTCTAAAGAATCATTGTTGTTAATAATTCAAGATTAGTTAATCTTTATATATAATTATAATTCACTTGTCATAACATGTTATGTCACCTATCATAAGCCTTAAACAAGCTACAAAAATCTTGATAAGATAGACTTGAGAAATTCTTTTTTTCTTAAATTTTCCTCTTGGAAACCTATTTTTGCAATTTTTGACTTGATTTTAAGTCTCGTTATAGATAAATCATTTATCATTGAATTTCTTAGCAACAACTTTTTCCTTCATAATAACCTTTTTTATTTTCTTTGTAGGACTTTGTCACTTGTTCAATTATATTTTCCTTAAAGGCCATTAAAAAAGACCTGGATTTTCTCTTAGACAACTTATTATCTTTTTTTGTCCTCAATAATAGAATGATGTCTTTTAATTGCCATATTTTTATACTTGTACTTAAGGTAATTTTTAAAGTCTTTCTAAAATAGTAGCAATTTTTCAATAATAACAACCACTTAGAAAGATTTTCTCGAAACCATACCTTCAGCATGAATATCATTTAAGATCAGTTGAACTTTTGAACTTGACTTATAATAGTCCTTGCATTGACAATCTTAAAATCTAAATATCTACCAAACAATGAACTTGTTTTCTTATCAGCATTTTGAACCTTGTACTTTCAATCTAAAGCCTCTTATAGTACCTTTACATTTTTTAATAGAACTATACTCGTCATATAATATGTTTTCTAAATAATTTAATATGTAATTCTTGTACATGAAATCACTATGATTCCATGCATCTATGGTTGCCATAACAGTGGGATCATATTCATCATCAAACAACTTGGATGCATATTTAGTCAAGAATTTTGTCAAGTTTAATATGGTCGGATAGAACATCTTTTGTTACCATCTCTTAAAGTTTAAACCATTAAACTTTTCAGGTTTCTCACCGTGCACCACAAAAGGTGTTGATAGGATCATAACCACCAAAGTAGTATTTGTTTTAATAGTAGTTTTATAAGCAACAATCTCTTTAGTTGAAGTTCTAATTATTTTTGTTACAAAAAAATGGACAAATATATATATCTTGATTAAAATTTTGTTGAGATAGTGCAAGTATAAAATAAATAAAATAATAATAATAAAAACTATGATAGTCTCTTCTGAAAAACAATAAGCAAATTGTTTATATAAAAGACAAAATCGATATAGTTAACTAAACCTAAATCAAATAAAATTCTAGATAAAATCTTAAAACCTAATTAAGAAATGAATCCTAAAATAACTAGAAAATTAAAAAATTCTAAAATATGATCATCTAGGCCAAATTTGAATATGTTCTTAACCTTGGTCAGCACAAATAAAATTTCAGTTCAATTCAATAATTAAATTAAAAATTACTTTATTTTTCTAAAAAAAAAACTCATTTGACATGTTGAAACTTCTTCTTAGATTTGAAATTATCAATATGATTTTTAAGAATTATACTAGTATCTTTTGTTACGCATCCCGCATCATTTACTAATAATTTTTAAGAATTATACTAGTATTTTTTGGAAATACTATTGTAAGTATATTTTTAAAGCCGCTTTTCAAGAAAGTATCCTTATTAATATATGATTGGTGATATTATTGTAATTGTATCAATTTTCATTGTAATTATGGTAAAATTGACATTTAATTTAAAAGCATTTATAAGAAATTTCACTAATATTTTAATAATATTTGGCATAAATATTGGATGAGAATCATCTTATGCTCTCAAAAGAATATGATCGTTGTGCTCATTAAATTTAAACCATTAAATTAAAATCAAATGATTAAAATTAAATGCTTCATAAAAATAAAAACAACTTAACTCTATTTTTATCAATAAAATTGTGATTATATGTAACAATGACAATAGTTAAATGCCATTAAAAACCATTTTTATAATGGCATTTTTTTTCTTTTAAAAAGCTGCTACCAAAAGTCCTTTTCATGGGGAATATAATTGCTAGTTGAGTTATAAACTCTGACACCAAGAATAATCTTTGTTACAATGAACTCTGAAGATTGGAATCCTTCCATGAGCTTTAAGAATATAATCATTTTTATTAAATTTAAATTAAATAATCATAATTTAGTTAATGTTAATTTTTTTTTTGAATTTTTATTGTTTTATTTAACTCACCTAATCTAAATCATTAACTAATCAATTTAAATTAAATACAAGTGATCATATTTCTTTATAAACATAAAATTAATCAAATCTAAGTTTTTATCTAAGAACCATTTTAATTTAATACTTTAAGTTGTTTCAATGATATAATTTATATTATTTTCTAATATATCTTCTTAAATAAAAAATTTTTAAATTTAAAATTTGCAAAAACTTATATTATATTATATTTATTTTTTTATTAAATAGAATATAAGTGATGAGATTCAAACTTATAATCGTTTAATCATTAAAGTTTTAATATAATATTAAAAAATAATCTCAACTTAATAATTTAAATTATTAAATAAAATTTTAAAATAAATTTTATATTATTTTTTAATAATTTTTAAACCTAGTGCTTTATCATGGAACTCAAATCATAACCATGACTTTATACTAGACCAACTCCATGTGAAAACCTTATTTAAAACTTGGCTAAAGAATCTCGATGTGCTAAAGATAACCACTATTACACCTAAGCATTATATATATATATATATATATATATATATATATATATATATATATATATATATATATATATATAACAAGAAGATATTAACAAAAATGAAAATGTTATTTATAAAAAAAGGAGGATTCCTTTTCATGGTTGTTTATCTATTACAGAATCTTGGAATAAGAAAAACTGATATTAAAAAAAATAAAAATCAGAAGACAAGGCACCTGCAGAGTGCAGAGCTTCCTTCCTTGTACATATAGCTGGTTCGGGGTTTGACATTTTTCAGAAGGGAAATTCTGCAACTCATGGTAGTGCACAGCACATCAAATTTCACCATCACAAAAACATTACAGACAAACGAATAAAGTGTAAAGCCACTTTAATTAGTTGGCATAATTGATGGGATTTGAGTGGGAGATGAGTTGTAATTGGTGGAGTGTGAGTGGAGGATGAGTTGGTATAATTGGTGGAGTATGAGTGGAGGATGAGTTGTTAGGCATATATTCCTCCTAAATTTATGACCATTATACCCTCACTCTTGCCTATAAATAGGCAATGCATTCAAGCCTATATGCACAACAAGATAGAGAAGAGAAGAGTAGAGTGAAGAGAGAGTAATCCCACAAAATTGCCTTGATTCTCACTAAGTAAGTTCTGTCTAAGGAGATTGGGTTTTAAGCGGGACCGTTTGTGACCCCTCCAATCTTTCCTGGGAACTTACTTAGTGAAGTATTATTCACACGATACTATTTCTGTATACGTTACAGTTCTGTGAAACGGTGATAGCTGAATAGATCACGGTGAATAAAATGGCAGCAAAGTACGAGATTGAAAGGTTTAATGGGAGCAATTTCTCACTCTGGAAAATGAGAATCAAGGCAATCTTAAGGAAAGACAATTGCTTGGCAGCAATTGGGGATCGACCCGCGGAGATCACTGATAATGCAAAATGGAATGAGATGGATGGCAATGCTATTGCTAACATACATTTAGCATTAGCCGATGAAGTATTATCAAGTGTGGCGGAGAAGAAAACAGCTAAAGAGATATGGGAGACTCTAACAAAGCTATATGAGTCCAAGTCTTTGCACAATAAGATTTTCTTAAAGCGGAGACTTTATACCCTTCGAATGGCAGAAACCACGGCGGTGACTGACCACATCAACACAATAAGGACTCTATTTTCACAACTCACTACGTTGGGTCAACAAATAGAGGAAAGTGAACGTGCAGAGCTTCTACTTCAAAGTCTTCCAGATTCGTATGATCAGCTCATTATCAACTTGACCAATAATATCCTCACAGACTATTTAGTCTTTGATGATGTTGCAGCCGCCATCTTGGAAGAAGAAAATAGGCGCAAAAATAAAGGAGACAGAAATAGTTCAAACCAAGCAGAGGCATTGTTGGTGTCAAGAGGGAGATCAACGGAGCGTGGCTCTAGTGGGAGTCAAAGGCAAGGGAGGTCCAAATCAAGAAGTAAGAAGATCTTGCGACGCTTCAACATGCAAGATTGTAAGCCAATTTCTACCCCACTTCCTGTTAACTTCAAATTATCCTCAAGTATGTCTCCTAGCAATGAAGCAGAGAGGATGGAGATGTCTCGAGTACCGTATGCATCAGCAGTGGGAAGTTTAATGTTTGCCATGATATGTACAAGACCAGACATTGCACAAGCAGTGGGAGCAGCTAGTCGATACATGGCAAATCCTGGTAGAGAGCATTGGAATACTATTAAGAGGATCTTGAGATACATCAAGGGTACCTCAGATGTTGCATTATGTTATGGAGGATCAGAATTTACTGTCAGAGGTTATGTTGACTCAGATTTTGCCGGTGACCTTGAGAAAAGAAAATCCACTACAGGCTATGTGTTCATAATTGCAGGAGGAGCTGTGAGCTGGGTCTCTAAACTTCAGACTGTTGTAGCATTGTCCACAACAGAAGCTGAGTACATGGCAGCTACACAAGCTTGCAAAGAAGCAATATGGATGAAGAAACTTATGGAGGAGCTCGGGCACAAACAAGAGAAGATTCTTTTGTATTGTGATAGTCAAAGTGCCTTGCATATTGCAAGGAATCCAGCATTTCATTCAAGAACAAAACATATAGATGTTCAATATCACTTTGTTCGCGAAGTTGTGGAAGATGGAAGTGTGGATTTTCAGAAGGTTCATACAAAGGAAAACCCAGCAGATGCTTTGACTAAACCGGTCAACACTGATAAGTATATATGGTGTAGATCCTCTTATGGCCTAGCAGAAACGTAAGCAGCATGAAGATGGCAAGTATAGAAAGGATAGAAGAAGAATCACAGATAATCAAGTGTGAAGACTTGATTAAATCATCAAAGTCTTCAAGTGGGAGAATGTAAAGCCACTTTAATTAGTTGGCATAATTGATGGGATTTGAGTGGGAGATGAGTTGTAATTGGTGGAGTGTGAGTGGAGGATGAGTTGGTATAATTGGTGGAGTATGAGTGGAGGATGAGTTGTTAGGCATATATTCCTCCTAAATTTATGACCATTATACCCTCACTCTTGCCTATAAATAGGCAATGCATTCAAGCCTATATGCACAACAAGATAGAGAAGAGAAGAGTAGAGTGAAGAGAGAGTAATCCCACAAAATTGTGAGGTATTTGTAAGAGAGTAAGTGAGGTGTTTTCTCCTAATAATAGAGAGATTCTTAGTTGTTCTCCTATTATTTGAGAGAGGTTGTAATTCCCACATTACTTAGTAAAATCCTTCTATACTTGCCTGTGGACGTAGCCCAATTGGGTGAACCACGTAAATTCTTGTGTGTCTCATTTCTCATTTTATCTTATTCCTTGCCTTTTGTCTTGTCGGGTTTGCATGCCAGTATCCTAACATAAAGAGGGCAATGAGCGAGCCTGGATTAAAATTCAACCCTCTGAATTCATCATGGACCGAGCCGAACACTTCAGGTGGTCCTGAAATTACTTGGTATTTGCAATTACAATCTCATGCGGAACAAAATGACTTCACTGTAGATCCAGCTGCCCCACACCATTTCTATTCCCCGCACACCAGTTCTTGAAACCATTGTCTACAAGTTTGTTTAAGTATATATATTGATTTCTTAAATTTACACACCATGTACTCCTTTTCTTCAATTCAATTGAAAGTCTTTTAGTTTCATCCATATAAACTTTTTTAAAACAAATATGCCCACTTAAAAAGATATTCTTCACATCCATTTTGATGTGATTCTAAGTTATAATAAGTTACTAGAACCATAATAATTTTGAGGGAGTCTTTTGCAGATTTACTACATAATCATTTGAAATAGTATACTTTCTTTGTATTTGAGACCTCCTTGATACTATTTTCTATAGCTCACCCATTATAGGTTCATCAATAATGTCTTCTTTATAAATGTATAATTATTAATTTATTGTCTTTTATAATTGTTAAATTGTTAAACAATACGAGGAACAACAACTTTATAAGATATAGAGGGTAAAGAAATTTAGAGCGTGTTTGGCAGTGTGGTTGCGGGTGCTTTTCAAATAACTTTTCGTGCCAAAATGCATACCAACGATGTTTTTTTATTTTTTAAAAATCATTTTTGACATCAGCACATCAAAACGATCCAAAACGTATAAATCATATTAAATTTTAGCAAAAAAAAAAAATTAAATTTTTTAGAAACGCGGCCGCAGCCGCGTTCCCAAACGGTGCCTTAAACCCCAACTTCTTGAATTTTCACATTACACGGTGTCTCACTCCCACTAACTTCACTATTTTCAATTTACCTGGCATTTCTAGTTTAAACATGCATCGTTAATGCTTTTTTATTTAGTTATTTTTCAGTTTTGAGAGAGATTATAGATTGTTTTATGGTTGAAAATAAGTTTTTATTGCTTGTAGGGTGTTTTTTAAGTGTTTTCATGTTGAACAAGTTAAAAAATGAATTTTTATAGTCTTAAAACTTGAAATTTGATTTTATGATCAATAAAAGTTATTGAAAAACATTGCAAACCATGACAGATTGTTTGCCCCAATGGATGATATGTCATTTAATATTAACAAAAAAAAAAAAAAAACAAAACGGACGTCGTGCTCTCGATCAATAAAGGAAAAACTAGGCACCTTGGCTCTTGGACCTAGCCTCTTTTATTATTTTATCTTTTTTAAAAAATTAATACTCTCCTTGTTCCTCTTTTTATGCATTAATGTTTTTACTTAAATTGTAATCAATATATACAGAGGACCCGCAGCAAAGCATAGGTCGGCAAACAAGAGAGATCTAAATAACTGATTCTAACCTTCCTACTCTGTCTACCAAAAAAGACAAGCCGAACGTGGAAACTGTTTTTTGTTTCGTCGAGAAAAAGAGAGAAAAAGAAAACGAAAACGAAAACAGAGTGTAAAAAGTCCTGTATAATTTTGAGGTGAACAGGTCTTTCACTTGTTAAACGCGGAATTCCATATGACACCGTACTTAACTTTCCCAGTGCGGGAACTGGGAATGGGAGGTTTGGCCATCAACGGTTGACATGCTTCCCACAAGCCACAGTTGATGAGTAGGCTTGTATATTTCAACAACCACAGATTGCCAAGGCCAGTAGATTAACTATTATTGACATGCAGCCAGTATGAGGCCATACAGATTGAATAAATACATTTAACGCAAGTAAATAAAGGAAGTAGTTGTAAACAAGTTAGGTCAAAATCTTACCTTGTTTGATAGATCGAGATCGAATTAGCTAAGCGTTAAGCCCTAAACCCAATCTTGGACTACAAGATAACAGTAGATTATATTAGTCCCTGATGCTGGTTCAGCAAAATGCACTTACTGAATTGAAGATGTTGGCCGACAACAAGATAACCCTTGTGGATGAGTGGAAACTGAGATTTCAGCCTAAACTTACTCAAAATTGTAATGCTTCTTAAAAAAAGAACTATCTTCCACCTAGCTATAAAACAGTGTAACACTCGTATACAGACTTGAATTGCAAATTACAATAAGATGAATATAGAACTATGTTTAAAGATAAAGCAGCAACATTAATGATGGCCAATATTCACAAAGCACAAGTTCCTGATCCTGAAGGTTTGAGTAGCCAATTCCCTTATTTCCAACAGGAACTCGTAAACAATTCAACTGAGAGTTTTCACCATAGCCTATGAAGAACCTTTGAAGATTCTTAGACGAGAGCGTGGCCCCTTTGACCGCGCTTCAAGAAGCTTCGCTTTCAAAGTATTTTCCTTCAGGTTTGGAGGCGGTTTTGTAGAAGACTCAGAAATGTCAAGATCTGGGGAAGTAAGTTTTGACATCCACTGTCGAACTGGACTAGCATTCCTCCTTGGTGGGTAACTGCAAGAAGCCTCACCGGCGTCGTTCTCAAGGTGCAGATTAACTGCTTCTGATGATGAGATATGACTTCTTATCAAGTTATCAATCACATAATTCGAGTTTGACCCATGAATTTCATCAACTTTGCTCTTTCTTTCAAGACTGCCACCTTCGGTGGCATCACAGTTTTCAGACCTCCGAGAAATGCTCACTTCAGTAGGGTTTCCTTCACCTGTTTTTACCCCTTCCAGTTCCATCACCTCGGATTTCTTATTTCCATTACATGGCATAGCCTGAGCCTTGTGTTCTTTGAATTTAACTTGCAAGTTGGATGGATTTTGGCACCTGGACCTTTCACGAGATGCAAGCTTTTTCTTTGTTTGGGTGGATTTTTCCATTTCATCAGTATGACCAGCAACAGCTTCATCTCCATGTAAGTGAAAGTCATCATTGCCTGGTCTGTTATGCTTAAAACAATGTGAATCACTGCCCGTTGAATCCTGTTCATCACCCACATCTTGTGGAGCACTTACAGTCTCATTCAGAGGGACAGATTCCTTTGAATTCCGCCGTTCTCTTGGCAATACGTTATTGCTACTCTTAGAATTACCCATTCGTTTAGTTTCAAGGAATGTCTCTATTTCGAAACCCAATTTGTCCACTATTGAGTTGTTTTCAGAAAAACCATGCTGTGCTTCTTCTAGCCTCATCTGCATCCGCTCATCAAGCCATGATTCAGATATGTGGAGAATCAAACGATCACCATCAGCCCTTCCAACCCAATCCCTGTCAGATTTTTTATTCAGGGCATGCACTTCCTGTTCATAGTCTTTTATTCCCTTGGCAAACTCATCACAAAGGTCTTCCAACAACTTTCTAGATTTTCTCTCTCTTTCCATCTCTTTCAAAGCATTAGAAAAAGAGGATTTCACTTCAGAAAGCTCCCGGGCTAATTTCCTGTGGAGGCTCTCTGATCGTTTTCTTAACTTCCTCTCATCTTCCAACTCATCCCTGAGAGACTGGATAGCAGCATGCAAACGTTCCTGCTCCTTACTCTTCTGAACTAGTTTATCTTCAGCAATTTGCTTCATTAAATCATCTATCTCATGCCGGTCTGCTTGCTGATACCGAAGTAGTTCTTTAATCCTGATACGGGCATGGTCTAGCTCAATCTTCAATGCTTTTATCAATGACACATTAGAAACATGCTGTTCTTCAAGGCTCCATATTCGATTCAATACTTTTAGTAATTCTGTGGATGTTTTGAGACTATAATGTGACTCACCAATCCTTCCTTTGAAGTCCAACGAGCTGGAAGGAGTGACTGCAGGGTTATAAGGTGCCACCTGTATAAGAAAGACATGTCAATTTATGAGGAAGGCATAACGAGGCTAATTGTTTCTCTGGAAGGAAGCATATTGGCAAAAAAAGAAAAATTATACAGAAAAAGACAAGATGAAAGTTGAAGAAATAGCAGGTGCTACAGCCAACCATATTTACTGGTAAACCTGTTTGTAAACAATTATATGTAGAAAAAGCAACAGACTGGAATATTAGAGGAGGATCACAATAGAAATTGAAATTTTAAAGCTCTGGTAATGTTGCCACCTCCTCCATCCCCCTTCCCAGCCTCTTTCCAGGAGATAAGGGAATAAAAGACAGAGCAAAAACTAAGGAATTCGAAATTTTAAGAAAATGGAACTGAGATGTTATCATTCATATAACTCACCAGATAAAAATCTATCATTGTGAATAATATCACATAAATCAAAGAGAGGGGGACAGGATGAAACTATATATTTGCCCATATACTCTAGTTAATCGATGCAAAGAGGAACTAAAATCGGGGGCTCAAACAAAAAACTTCATGTAATTTGAAGAATGTGGTATAATGCCCTAGCAGCTTCTGTAGGATTAACCATGGACTCATGGTTAGATAATCAGTCTTCCTTTTGCTACTCAAAACAACTTCTACTGCACTACTGAATCAAGAAAACCAAAATTTGTTTCAAAACAGAATCACAGTTTATACAAGCTCTGTGTATTCTGCAGGCAGTTAGTGAAAATACATCGACGCCTACCTCCATAGAACTACCATAACTTGCTGGAGATACAGGTTGTAGAGCATGGTTACTTCTTTCAATTGATCGATGGTGTTGAATCAGAGATGCAGCAATATGTCTCCTTAAACTGCCTGCACTTTCTGGCTGGTTAAGAAATGACATCAAGATTAGCAGCAGAAAATAGCACTGCATTGTTACAGATTCAAAATTAGGATCAAGTTACTGCACAACAGGCGGCACAGTTGAAAAAATCAATTAATTAAAAAACCTGTTAGTTTGCAAAGATAGTCATTGTTGGCTAATTTAGAGTCGCACTAAATATAGTGCACATTAAGGATTCATGAAATATTTAGAGCTCTCAAAAAGGCTTTCCAGTTTTTTTTTTTTAAAAAAAAAAGTATTGAATGACTAAAGTTGGATTAGCTAAGATGAATATCCAAATAACAAGAGTGAAATTCTTCACCAAGACATTGCCAATTCATAAATAACCATAATTGACGATTATTCTGCAGAAAATATAACAATTGGAGAGCACAACAAACGGTCAAAAAACTATAGGAAACAAAGAGTAGCATTGCATCAAAAACAACCGAAGCAATGATAAGAACCTATCTTAACAAATAAACTAGATATTCTCCTCCATATAAACCAATCTGTACAAAAAAAAATCGAACTTTACATAGAAAAAGACGCAAACTTTGAATAAGGCAAAAGACACTAAAAATAATTATTTTCATCAATCAAAACAGAGACTAACAATCTATGCTCTTTGACAAAAAATTCAACCAAGAGAAGGAGCTCCATAAACTAAACCTTATCAACCATCCAGTAATAAGAGAACAAATAATTAATCAATACATAATTTCCCAAAACATAACCTTTCTTCCATTATAAATACAATAAGTATAACACAAGTTAGAATCAAATATAACACCCCGAAATTCAACAACCAATCAGCATCATCAAAGAAAAAAAGAAGCTACCGCATATACAAACATATTATAAGCATATGTACATACCTGATCAGGAGAACTAGGAGAAGGGTCAGCCAAGAAATGAGAGAGGTCAAGTCCCTTTTCCTTGAAAAAATGTTGCCGCTTTTCGTGGCGGCGCAACCTAGAATCACCACCACCACCTCCGCCATTAGTGAGATGCACACCCTTGTGCATTTTAGAGACTCAAGGCAAGAAATGTTGAAATTCCCAGAGAACAGCAGCAAGCTTTCTAGCAGAAACGACAACAGTACAATTGCTATCGTTAAAAAGTAAAAGAGGGGGCTCTTCATGCTCCTCTTGATGAACTATTGGTAGTGGTGTTGTCAATGATGCTAACATGCGCAGTAGGTAAAGGTTTCCAAAGTCTAACTGGAGTGCAAGAAAAAGGGCCCACTCTTTTCCCTACCAAGACACCTCTCTTCAACTTTTCCCTCAATCTTTCCTCCTTTTCTGCTGCCCCTTCTCCACTTTTCCTTTTCATTCTTTTATTTTTTTTTAATTCTCTCTTGGTGGGTGGCGTCTTGGTTTTTTTAGCTCATTCTTTTCGGTTTTTTTTTTTTTTTTTTGCAATGGGATTTTCTTTGGTGGTCAGTTTATAAGGTTGGATGGAGCGAAAATTTTGTTGTTTTTATGTTGTTGTTTCGGAGTTGCAGTGAGTTTTTTTTTTTTGTGTGTGTGTGATCTGCATGGATAAAAAGAGGACAAAAAGGGTGGTGATCATGGAAAGAGAGAGAAGGAGGCAAAGTGTTGGATTCCCTGTCGATGAGTTTTAGATTGGGTCACCCGCCAATTTGTGACTGTCGTTCCTCCTAGTAAAGGGGTAATTTCTTTCCTTTATTTTTGGAATTGAATTTCCTTTTTGAAAAACTTTAATAACTTTCAGTTTCAATAATCAGGGTATCATGGAGTTGGGTTTTGTGTATCGAGCGACGTTTCAAACAAGACATTATTAATAATACCTGGTACTGATGGATGGCTTCTGTTTATGAAGAACAGGATTAAGAATACTTACAACGTCACCTCTCTCACTGAAATTTGTTGTCAAGATTGGTTCTCGACTGTGCTCACTATCCAAAAAATTTCATAACTTGATTTTTTTGAAATAATTTGTTATTTAATTAAATATTAAAAAATAAATGATAACGAAATGTCAGGATATTTTTTGAATGTCAATCCAATGACGGTATATTTCATAAAACATTGTAGATAACAACTATGCTGTTTATTTTTTTAATTCAGTATGTTCGTTGGGATTTTTTAATATTATTGATATTAATTAAAAAATCAAATTATTTCAAATACCAAATGATTGAAACAAAAACACCAATATGAGATTGCAAATTAACCCATGAAGCGAAGCTTTATAATTTGTGATTTTGAGGGTAATATAGCAATAACAATGTGCTTTGAAGAGTGAAATATTAAAACCTCGACTCAAGTTAAGTGTTGTTTCGCAGTATTAAACTTGGGTTAATTTTCTAATTCATAACCTATGAAATCGTAGATATAAGTTTAATTAAAAATTTTAATTCTTAATTAATTTAATATTAAAAAATAAAATTAAAAAAAAAGTTCTCAAATTAAAAAACTTACCAAAGCTTTTTTTTAAAAAAATGCAATAAAAGGAAATGGCATCAAATCTGAAAGAAAAAAAATGTAGGGTGAAATTAAAAAAAAATAAAAAATATCTCAAATAAAAAAATATAAATCAAAAGAATAGGGACTGAATCTAAAAAAGTGAAAAAATGAAGAAGGATGAAATTGAAAAAAAATTTAATTTTAAAAATTAATTAAACTAAAACAATAGAATTTTTTAAAAAATAAAAGATAAAATAAAAAAAAACAAATTTAAAGAGATGATACGCAAATTTAAAGGGTTAGGAGCGGATATACAAGTGGAAGAGAGAGAAAAAATCAAAAAAAAAAAGGAAGCTAGCGCCTCACTGGAAATCTAGCCACCACATGTGCCTAACAGGGAGGAGGAGGAGGCCGAGATTAATCGAATTACATGACAGAACAAATTTTTTGACCACTAGAGTCAATAACCAAAATGCAATGAAGCGATTAGTGCATGCAATACACACATTGATAGCTTTTTTATTGTTTTTTTACGAAAATACCACTTTGCCTCTGTAATCAAATAGTTATTACGAAAAAAGCCTTCATGAATTGACGAGTAACCCCCTGTAGCAAAGCTATTGAAAAAATGATTCTAAGGGCAAGTCACTATTCTATAGCAAAAAATATAAAATATCAAAAAAAACCCGTATAACATAGTTAAGTGTGTTTTTTTTTTTATGATAAAATACTTTCACTATTCTAAAAATAGAGAAAAGACCAATATGCCTCTCTACTCCAGTTATAGAATAACAAATGGACCAAGCAAAAAGACTATTTTACCCTTGGGACACAATATTGCATGATTCTTTTGAATGACAAAACTATCAATTTACTATTACAGTACATGATAAATCAAGACATGTGTAAAGTATTTTTCCCAAATGTGTTTAGGCTTTTATAATATTTTATTAATTATTTTTTGCGAGCTATTTTAAAAAGAAAGAGATAGGCATAAGTAGAAAGATACATTAAAATTTATTATCCACTAAAAATAACAATGATAAAAATATCTCCACATAAAATTTATATCCCCTATTTACATTATCTATTTTTTTAAAAAATAAACCTAGAAAAAATCGATAAAATAATAGTAGTTGCTTTGTGCTTACCATGAAGCTGGAGGAATTGGAACATCACTTCCACTAGCTTAATTGTATTTGTATCCTTTGTGTGTTGGACACTTGGACTTTTCTATGATTACATAGTATACATTTATTTTTGCTGTTATATTTGCTTTTAGTGATAGAACTCATCGCTAAAAATAAAAAAATACATCAACAAAAATATAAATTTATTATTTTTAATCTTATATTTTTTTATTTTAAAGAATTATACCACACAACAAATAAATAAAAACAAAAACACCCGTAGTCTTGCATATCCATGGATCCTGCTGCTCTCTAGAAAATTACTATGAAGTACCCTGAATCATGAAAAGGAACATCTAAAAAAATAAAGCAGAAGTAGGAGGTGAATAAAATATTCTTCAAGTGCCCTTTCCGTGGCAGGCAATGAGTAGAAACACAGGGGGTAGTACTGCTTAATCATACTGTTTAACGTTTTGATTTCGAACATGCTGTGATTAATGCGAATAATAGTTAAATTTGAGTAGATATTGAATAGGTAGTGGTTAGTATTTAAAAGAATAATAATTAGCTCAATATCCACCACAATAAAAAAATAATTTGGCCATCACAATAAAGTTTTTAACTAGCTTTTATGTGAGATATAAATATTAACAATCAACTTATAATTATAATTTTAAAATTTAGCATTACTTAACAGGTTGATCTGAAAATTGATTAATCCAAAACTAAAACCGGGTCGAGTTTAAAAAAAATAAAAGAAGTCACAACTCGATGTGATCCAGCTGACCCGGTGACCCAGCAAAACTCGGTTAAAAATCTGGTTGTAATCTGTTAACTAATTTTTTTATTTTTTATCAAAACAACGTCATTTTGATTTATAGAAAAATAGAATTGACCTAAATAACTAAAAAAAAAAGCTTATAACATGAGTTTTGAGCTGGGTCAATCAGTTGGCCGGGTTCAAAACTCTGCTTATGATATCTTTATATCCAAATACATGCAAATATTGTTGAACCAAAATCCTATTAATAAGAATGGATATCCATAAGTCTATGGAAATTGAGATTCTTGATGGATGTCCAAATTCCTCCAATCATTTAATTGGTGGTTTCCACGTGTGTTTTCTCTATCGGATCCATCAATCAACAATTAATGAATTTTAGGCATGTGAATTTCGAAGTACTTATATAATCCTGAAATATTTAGGTGAAAACTAGTTTAAAGTAATAAAAAATTATTTGATATTATTATTAAATCTAACTTATTTAATTAATTTTAAAATTTTATGATTTAATTTATTATCTATCCCGTGTTTAAAATTAACTTACTTGATAGTTATATTAACAAAAACTTATTTAATTTAACAGGTCCCAAAATAATCTAGATAATTAGTAAAAAACATGGTTTTGCTTTTAAAAAATTCAAGATAATATTTTTTTTAATATTTAGAAGATAAAATATTGGATCAACCTAAGCTTCACAGCTTAACTTGTCAAACCTGCAATCCGAATCATGGACTTCATAAAGTTTAAAAACTTTATTTTTTAAAAAGATATTTTTGTTTAATGATATGATAAAATAAAAATAGACACTTAAAAAATTAAGCACCAATCAAATACCAAAATGTTTGTTTGAGATTGAGATAACCCTATAAAAAAACAAATTGAAATAAATTATGAAGACCAAATCAAAATCAATCAAATGATGAATGATGAAATTAAAAAAAAGGTAAAAAATGATTCAATTTAAAGAAAAAAATAAATTGAAAGATGAAATTAAAAAGAAAAAAAATGATGGACCCAGCAGGTCAACCTTGAAATTTTTCAACTCGACTCCTTACCTAACATGAGTTTAGAATGAACTCGCGTAGTGATTATCTTGACGTAACCTTGTCGAGTTGATGGGTATAGAGACAACCTAAACAATTGGTAAATAATATGATTTGACTTAAAAAAACTCAAAATGACATCTTTTGTTTTCATATCAAGATGAAGATATGCTGAATTGATTCAGACTTTACCGCATAATCCATCAAATTCATGATTCGGATTATGGACTCTACTAGTTTAACAAAAAAAAATTAACTAATTTATATTTAATGAGATGATAACAAAAATAGACGCTCAAAAAATTAAACATCAACTAAATATGAAGATGTTTGTTTGAGATTGTGATAATTTAATAGAAAGCAAAAAAAAAAAAAATGAATAACAATGTAAAATCAAAGAAAAATTAAAGGATTAAATTAAAAAAATTAATTGAAAAAAATAAAGTCCTTTAAATTTTTGTTTTAGATTGGAGTAATTTAATAGAAAGTAAATTAAAATAAATTAAAAAAAAATAAAATGAAAGAAATATTAATAAATAAATAAATAAAAGGACAGATGACTCCGAACAGTGAAGGGTTTTATAGCAGTTGTGTTTTTCGTGAAAGGAGATAATGAAGCTACTTATAGAGTTCCGGGCCCAAGTAGAGAGTAGTACCCAAGTTCCGGGCCCAGCACTTTTCAAGTAATTAAAAAACAATAGAGTTGACAGTCATAAAGACTGTCCAGGCCTAATCTGGTCTGGGCTCAGGAATTAGGCTTGATGGTTTGGGCTCTGGAATTAGCAGAAGACATTTTTTTTGTTCTTTTCGAAGACCATGCTATTTTTACCGATTTCTTTCACCCCACATATTCAGGGGAACATATTGTAAATAACTTCAAAATCAGGGGTATTTCACGCCTATGTCTACTGGATTATACATCCCGCAGATCGTCCAGGAGTCATCATCACCTTCCTTCTTCGAAAAACAAATAGCTGTTCTCTTACCTTTTATTTTTCCATGAACAGCTTGTTTTCTTTTTCACCGCCGAAAATGGCATGTCCAAAGACCAGTCACCTGAAGCTCCTAGACACCATAATTCGAGCTCGGTCTGGTATTTACCGAGCCACAGCTCTGATCAAGTTAGGATCAACTGGGCCCAGTGCAGGAAATGCACACTAAGCTCGGCACAGTCCATTTTCAATTAGTTGGACCAAGTTCCATTTGGTAGTCTTCGAGTAAAGATGGGATGGGTATCTATATGCTGAAAGATATAAATTTTCGAATTCAAAAACAACAAGAGTCGTATAAAAATCCTATATCATATTTGAGATTAAAGTTTTTTTTTATAATCAATTCTCATTGCGATGATGAAAAAAATATCTTTTGTAATTATGAAACAAGTGTTTAGCTTTGAAGGCAAGCAAGAAATGAAAAGCAGTGGCCACCTTTTCCTATCATTCCAAAATATCAAATAGATGTTGTTAAAAAGTTAAGTTTTTAAAAAGTATGGATATACGTGGCTAGTTGGATTTATATACGTGTTTGGTAAAAATTATGGTTGAAGTTTATATATAGTAAAAACTATATATAAAATATTTAGTAATTGAGTTTGCTTTTCAAATTACTTTTTATCTTGAAATGCATCAAAATATATATTTTTTTATTTTTAAAAAATTATTTTTAATATCAACACATCAAAATGATATGAAAACACAAAAAAATATTAATTTTAAGTAAAGAAAAAAATAAAAAAAATTAATTTTTTTTTAAAAACGCTTTTAAAACGCAAAAACAAACAAGATTTTATGAAATTCAATTAAAAAATTATGTAAAAACTACTTCATAAAAACTGCATTTCAAATTTAATTTTTTAATTGGTATCACAATACAAAACACAATTTTTAACCGGGTTTGTTTGGCAGTGTGGTTGCGGTTGCTTTTCAAATAGCTTTTCGTGCCAAAATGCATGCCAATAATATTTTTTTATTTTTTAAAAATTATTTTTAATATCAGCACATCAAAATGATTTGAAAACACTATAAACATATTAATTTGAAGTTAATAAAAAAACAAAAAAATTTTAAATTTTACCAAAAATATTTTTAAAACACAGAAAGAAAGATGCCCTAACTGTACTATCACTTGTAAACGTGGTGGAAATCACAGTCCACAAAATTCATTATTTTTTTGTTAAAATTAATTTATTTTTTTATGTTTTAAATTATTTTAATATAAAAAATAACCACAAGATTTGTTGCATCGCAAACGCACGCAGAGAAGATCTGATTTGTGGCTTTGATGGACAAAAAGAAATGCTAGGAATCTTTAAATATAAAAAGAACATCTGGAAGAGTTCTCATCCTTACAAGTGTCATGTGCACAGCCGTACTTAGTGTTTAGACAAAAGGGTGTGAATGAGAAGCGTGGTAAAGTTGTTTGTCATCTAGTTGCATTTTTCTAGGAGAATCATGGGTTAGTACGAGGGTTATTTTAACTAGCGGACAAGGTATACTTTTCAATTTATTATTTTGGGTTTCAAATTTTTGTTATTTAAAAGTTTTTTGAGAATATATTTATTTATTTATATAATTTAAAATATATTAATATTGTATGTTAACATTCTTACGTTTAATTCTAATTGAGTTGACCTTCTTTAAAAATACCCGTTATATTTTTATAAAATCAATTCCAACATTAATTATATATTTTAGATAACGTTTGGAAACGCGGTTCAACCTGCGTTGCTAAAAAATTTAAATTTTTTTTTGCTAAAATATAATATGGTTTGTACGTTTTGGATCGTTTTGATGTGTTAATGTCAAAAATAATTTTTTAAAAATAAAAAAAAATATTATCAGTATGCATTTTAACACAAAAAATTATTTGAAAAATTATATAATTATCGAGAATTAAGTTTTATGATATATTTTTATTTAATTAATTTTTTTAAAACATGTTAATATTCTATGTTAAAATTCTTATGTTAAATTACAAAATTTAATATAGTTCTACTTGAGTTGACAATTTTTTAAAATAACCTTTATATTTTTATAAAATCAATTCCAACATTAATTGTATATTCTAAGCGAAAGTGGATCAACGTTTCACGTTCTCCTTCCTTGGTATGAACATGCCATGTTGTGGTCCGTGCATTTGTATATTTTTAAGTCAAATTGGCATAATTGTTATGCTTGATTATTTAACTTCAACAATGGTTAAACCTTTGTTAACAATAACTACTAGTAAGTTAGTACAAATACTTATTTTTATTATATAATTAAATAAAAATAATTTAAAAAATAAAGTTATTAAACTCAATGATGTAAAAATAACTACTAGTAAGTTAGTACAAATACTTAAGGATCTAAATAATATATAATTCAAATAATACACTTTTATATTTTTTAAAATAATCTAGTGACCTTGATAAGGATTAATTTCTTATAAGAAATATTTTCTTTTACTTGTTTCCTATATTAGACGTGAATAAAAGATATACAATAAAAATATCTTAAATTAAAATTTATAAAATGAGCATTTAACTGATTTAGTTAAAACTAATAAAAAAAAATATATTACAAGAAATTTTGGTTCAATTTTTTAAACCTTTTTTTATTTCTCTCTAAAAAAAATTATGATATTCCTAATTCACATATATTAAATATTTTAATTGTACTTGTTAGCTTATTAGAATTTATAATTATCAATCCTGATGGGTAGCTCAACTGATTAGGTCTTAGGTTTACCTCTCAATAATCATGAATTTGAGTCCCCTCAGATTCATTGAAGGCTTATATAATCGTTAACTTTAAGGTCCGTGGGATTAATCGAAATATATATAAGTTAGCCCGGATATCCATATTAATAAAAAAAATATACTTTAATTTTACTATCGGTGATAATTATATATCGTGGAAATACATGTACCTATTGATCTAAAACTAAAAACCTCAATGAGACAATTTCTTAATTAAAATTCTAAATTATTTTGAATTTAAATTAAATTTTAAAATTTTAAACAATATACACATCGGCTATACAAATGAATATTAAAATATACACATTAAGTTTACATATATCAAATACACAAGTGTTATACTTGTAGCTTAAGAAGTACATGCTTCATTTTTATTATTATATATTAATGTTTAATTTTTATTATTATGCCACTAGATAAATAAAAAAAGGTTTCATGGAGCTATCCTGTTTTAAATTTGAAAGGTTTATTCCATTAATGTTTAGATAATTGTATCAACAACATCAGATATTTCATATTTTGATATTGAAAATTTTAATTACATGATAATTTTAATTTTAATTCAATCTCTTAAATACATGGATATAGGTATTGATGTAAATAATCTCAACAAAAATAAAAATAAAAAAATCCTAAAAAGATGTCAACGAAAGGCTTTCGCAAGCAGTTTTGAATAAGGACACTAAAGAGACAGACCCTTGTTTAATTCTTGCCAGACTTTCAACTTCTTGCAGAATTTCAACTGGTAACCTTGCCTCTCTTGCAATACCTTCTTCTTTCTTTTCATTCCAATTGATGCAGAAATAATCAATGAAGGGTTTTTTTCTTTTGTTTTTTTTGGTGCAGTGAGTGGAGTAAAGATTATAAAGATTTTGTGAGAGTTTTTTTTGGTGGGGTGATATGGTTTCGTCAAATGCTACATCAGGGCATGCATGTCCATCTATAAAGCCTACATCAAATGGGGTATTTCAGGGTGATAATCCTCTTGATTTTGCACTCCCTTTAGCCATTTTGCAGATATGCTTGGTGGTTGTGGTAACAAGGGGTCTTGCTTTTCTGTTACGACCATTGAGACAGCCAAGGGTGATTGCAGAGATTATTGTATGTAAATTTCTCATCTATTTATATTTGATTGAAATCTGATATATGCTGATTTGGTTTTGCTTTTGCATTTTCTGCTATTTTGTTTGTGCATGTTAAGTGTTTTTTTAGTCGTCTTTTATCCAGGATGCGAGTTGCCTTATTTTTATTTTATTTTGTGTAGTTCTTCTTTTAGAATTTACTAAAATAAGGATTAGAAATTGTATTTGAGAAAGATGATGCTTTATTGAAAATGACTGTGATTCTCTAGGATTTTGTCCTTCCCATACAAAAATTATCACGTCGCTCTATATTTTTGGTCCCGCTGTTTGATTCTCTCCTCTGGGATTAAATTAACGGTCAAGTAGCAATAAATTCATCTTTTGTTAATATGGAGTCGAAAGACATCAACTGGAATGTTATTCTGTTTTTCACAGTGAGATTGGCTTTGATTCTGCAAAAGACGATGGTGTTTGTGGCTCAACATCCACCCTTTGGTCTTGATTTTGGCTTTTTTATTCCTCTGATTTTACCTTGTGGATATGTTTGGATCAAGCCTAA
This sequence comes from Populus nigra, assembly GCF_951802175.1. Taxonomy (NCBI): domain Eukaryota; kingdom Viridiplantae; phylum Streptophyta; class Magnoliopsida; order Malpighiales; family Salicaceae; genus Populus; species Populus nigra. The sequence continues at coordinate 42,315,931 of NC_084852.1, read as the reverse complement.
GTTTGATAATCATGGTTCGGCACATTCTTTTGCTGTACAAATTCAGCAGGTTGCTTGAAAAACATATACACTTTCAGTTTGATGCTAGCAAGGAAGATTTCAAGAGGCATAGTGCAATCAATACATATAGTTCATCAAATTGAAATTCTAGCAGCTAAAAATACTGTCTCTAGTAGAAGCTTTGCTAAGGTTAACCTTGAAAACTTTACCTTGTGGCAGGGAGGAATTTTACTTGGGCCATCTGCTTTGGGTCGAAGCAAGGTATATTTGCAGGCTGTATTCCCAACCAGGAGTCTGACGGTGTTAGATACCCTTGCAAACATTGGCCTCATTTTCTTTTTGTTTCTTGCTGGACTAGAGTTAGATCCCAAATCTCTTGGTCGAACTGGAAAAAAGGCACTAGCAATTGCCATGGCAGGAATTAGCCTCCCTTTTGCAATGGGAATTGGCACATCATTTATTCTCCGGTTAGCCATATCTAAAGATGTTAATAGCACTGCATTTCTTGTTTTCATGGGGGTGGCACTTTCTATAACTGCCTTCCCTGTCTTGGCACGAATTCTGGCTGAGCTGAAGCTCTTAACAACTGATATTGGCAGAATGGCCATGTCAGCTGCAGCAGTAAATGATGTGGCCGCATGGATTCTTCTTGCTCTTGCCATTTCTCTGTCTGGATCTAATAGTTCTCCCATTATTTCATTTTGGGTTTTCCTGTCTGGGTTTATTTTTGTCATTTGTTCAATTCTAATTGTGCCCCCAATCTTCAAATGGATGACTAAGTGGTGCCAAGAAGGTGAGCCAGTTGAAGAGATGTATGTATGTGCTACTTTAGCTGCTGTTCTGGCTGCTGGGTTTGTAACTGATGCTATTGGAATTCATGCTATGTTTGGTGCTTTTGTTATTGGAATCCTGGTGCCCAAGGAAGCTCCGTTTGCAGGTGCTCTTGTAGAAAAAGTTGAAGATATTGTTTCTGGACTCTTCCTTCCATTGTACTTTGTCTCAAGTGGACTAAAGACCAATGTAGCGACAATTCAAGGGCTCCAATCTTGGGGCCTACTGGTTTTGGTTATTTTCACAGCATGTTTTGGGAAGATTGTTGGCACTTTTGTGGTGTCCATTTTATGCAAAGTGCCTCTCCGTGAGTCTCTTGCCATGGCATTCCTAATGAACACCAAAGGCTTGGTGGAACTCATTGTTCTCAATATTGGTAAAGATAGAAAGGTAATTAACTATTTTGTTATTTAAATTGGTTCTGGTAATAGCTGTGTGCTTTTTTTCAAACGACCCAATGCAAATATCACTTGCTTGTTTGGATTTTCAGGTTTTGAATGATGAGACATTTTCCATTATGGTTTTAATGGCTCTGTTTACAACCTTCATCACTACACCTCTTGTTACAGCTGTTTACAAGCCAGCACGAAGAGTAAAGATGGCTGACTACAAGTATAGGACAGTTGAAAGGAGAAGTTCAAATACTAAACTTAGGATTTTGGCCTGTTTCCATGGCTCAAGAAATATTTCATCGATAATAAATCTTCTTGAAGTGTCACGAGGGGTTGAGAAGGCTGAAGGGCTTTGTGTATATGCAATGCACCTCATGGAGCTTTCTGAGAGGACATCAGCCATATTAATGGTCCACAAGGCAAGGAAAAATGGGTTGCCCTTTTGGAACCGGGGCCAGCGGTCTGGTTCTAACCTTGTTGTCGTGGCATTTGATGCTTTCCAGCAATTGAGCCGTGTTTCTGTCCGGCCGATGACTGCAATCTCTTCAATGGCTGACATGCATGAGGACATTTGCACCACTGCTGAGAGGAAGAGAGCTGCAATGATCATTCTTCCATTCCATAAACACCAGAGGTTGGATGGCTCACTTGAGACAACTCGAACTGACTTCCAACTGGTTAACAGGAGAGTTCTTGGGGATGCACCTTGCTCAGTTGGAATTCTAGTTGACCGCAGGTTTGGTGGAACCACTCAGGTATCTGCAAGTAACGTTTCTTATGTTATCACAGTCCTTTTCTTTGGAGGCCGTGATGATCGTGAAGCCCTTGCTTATGGAGCTCGAATGGCTGAACACCCTGGTGTCAGTTTAAAGGTTTTTCGCTTCTTAGTGAAACCTGAAGCTGGAGGAGAGATATCCAGAGTGAAACCTGAAGCTGGAGGAGAGATATCCAGAGTTGATATGGATGGTAGTTCTAGCACCAGATTGGGATCATTGGATGAAGATTTCATCTCAGAGTTGAAGCAGAAAATGTCCAAGGATGACTCTGTGAAACTTGAAGAGAAATTTGTTGGAAATGCTGCAGAAACTATCGATGCAATCCATGAGGCACGCCACAGCAATCTTTTCCTGGTGGGTCGATTGCCTGATGGTGAAATAGCCTTAGCTTTAAGGAGTAGTAGTGACAGTCCAGAACTGGGGCCTGTAGGGGGGCTGTTGGCCTCTTCTGATATCTCAACAACAGCGTCAGTTCTGGTGGTTAAACAGTACAGTAGCCAAGTGTCTTTGGATTTAGCTTTGCAGATTGGGTAAGAGTTTTTGGGAAAAGATTCAGAATATAACTATGGGATTTTAGTTTTGTGTCCAGTTAATGTTTAGTCAGAACGTAATGAATTGTAATAATCATTTCCCATGTTCATCACATGGCATCACTTCATATTCTTTTAATCATGCACGGTGTGGTTAAGAGTTCTTCTTTTCGGTCATTTAGCTATCCAATTTTATACTTGATGAAAAAAATTAGCCGAAAACACAAGATCATTATCTGACTGCGTGTTTTGGAAGTTCCACCAAGTAGGACCAATCCCATCGAATCTCCAAAGAGTAAACTAATATGCCTTCCTAAAATTGACAAAACTCTATTACTACAACATGACTCTTTGGCTAGTAGATTTTTGGAGAAAAATATAAAAATTAATTGATAAAAATAGAATCTTATTAACTAAACATGAACAACAAGCCTTCAGATTTGATTCACTCTCATTTCTTGACCCTGTAGGATCTAAGTAGTCCTATACAAGGACAGGGAGTATAGAGGGAATCAACAAGTGCTAGCCTGAGCTCATTCATCTACTAGCTCTGCTTTTGCATACTCGGCTTCTTTCCTCTTTAGATCATCTCTAGAAAGAAAATGAGAACTGCAGGCTGCATCGTTCTTTTTTTCCTTATGTTCCTTTCTGTATCTTCAGCCTATCCAGGCCGGAAGAAGCAGTACAAACCATGAAAGAAATTAGTCCTCTACTTCCATGACATAATTTACAATGGACAGAATGCTGCTAATGTTACAGCGGCAATTGTGGCAGCACCAGAAGGTGGTAACTTAACCATCTTAGCAGGCCCCTTCCATTTTGGAAAAATTGCAGTTTTTGATGATCCCATTACCCTTGACAACAATCTTTGTTCTCCACTAGTTGGCAGGGCTCAAGGCATGCATATCTACGATACCACAAGCACATTCACAGCTTGGTTAGGCTTTACTTTCGTTCTTAACAGCACAAGACACCAAGGAACCATATATTTCATTGGAGCTGACCCAATTATGGTGAAGAGTAGAGATATATCTGTAGTTGGAGGTTCTGGAGATTTTTTCATGCACTGAGGAATTGCAACCATAATGACGTCTGATGCATGTGAAGGTGATGTGTATTTCAGGCTCCGTCTCGATGTCAAATTCTATGAATGCTGGTAGAACAGAAGATATAACACTAAGTTCGAGAGTTGGTGAGTGAACAATATTAGTGTATTTGATTTGTATTCTCCACTAGAAATGTTCTTTCAGAAGTGCAGAAAGCTAAGCTTGCTGCTCGCATTTGAAATGCAACCCTTGCTCTATTAATAGTTCGATTTTGTTTTACACCTTTTAGTTCTGAAAATTAGAAGTCCGGAGTAAATATTTGGGTCCCGCCCGTCACGAATTTAGTTAGTGGATTTCTTGGAGTATTCCACTAATCTACGGTGGTGCAAAGAGAAGAAAGCTTGATCAGAGTAATTGTCTGAACTTTAGAGGTTCCCAGGGCTGTGTAGCCGCTCTCTGATTGGCATGGGGCCACACCATTCACCAACTGCCCCTTTAAGATATAGATTGCAATCAAAATTTTGTAAGATGAATGCCAAAACTTTAACAACGACTTCTTTCTTATCTTCTCTATCTTGAGCCAAAAACAATACATGCAAGAGTCATAGAAATCGTTTTCTCGCAGCATCTTTTGATCGCTTACGCTCAGTAGGACCAAACACAAGTTAGCTCCAAACACTTCACTATCTAAAATAATGTGCGCGCTTCTCTTAAGAACTAATACTACAAAATCAAAAGGACAGGAGTTGTTGAGGCTATAACATCACGTGATGCCGTAAGACAATGACGTCTAAAGACTGGAAATTGCTATATAAGCTGAAGATATTGGTTCGATCTAGCACAAGATTTGAGGACAATCTCAACTGTGACAATGAGAGATCTTGTAATGATTTTCTTCTTCTTTATCTCCCCCCTATTTATATCTCTATCTGTTTCTTCAGCCAAAAATTCTTTCAAGCCAGAAGAACCATGCAAACATATCGTGCTCTATTATCACGATACTCTTTTTAATGGCACGGATGCGGCTAATGCAACATCTGCTGCAGCTACCAATGCTACAAAGCTAGGAAACTTTAATTTTGGTATGCTAGTTGTTTTTGATGATCCCATGACCAAAGACAATCACCTTCTTTCTCGTCCTGTTGCAAGAGCACAAGGGTTCTATTTCTATGACATGAAGTCCACTTACACTGCTTGGTTTGCTTACACTTTGATCTTTAACTCCACTGAACACAAAGGTACTCTAAATATAATGGGTGCCGATTTGATGATGATGGAGACAAGGGATTTTTCTGTAGTTGGAGGGACAGGAGACTTTTTCATGGCTAGAGGGATTGCCACGATTCGTACTGACACTTTCCAGGGTGCCTATTATTTTCGCCTCGAGATGGATATCAAGTTATATGAGTGTTATTAGGTATCAGTAGTCTTTTTTTACCCTTGTGGTCAGATATGCTAGATTTGATGAATAAAATGAATGTAATCTTGTAGCATCCTTGGAGTCTCAATATCTAAGGAAGTTTCTGTGCACCTCAATTCTGTATCAATTTGTGTGTTCTCCATGCATGTGAGCCAGTACGAAGTTAGGAAAGGCACAAGTAATTGTGTTAAGCTTATTCCCCGTCTTGATCAGTGAAAGATACAGACAGATCGATCATTTGTGTCTCATTGTACTAGCTATGCCCTCGCTGAAAATTAAATAATACTATCAATCGAGCATACATACGAACCTTTTTCTGTTAATGCATAGAAGAGCAACTTTGCATTTACTCATAACAATAAACCCTTAAGCAAAGAAGCAGCAAAAATATGATCCATCTATTTCAACCTTTTGTCCTGGTCTTTTCTTTCTTTAATGTGTGAAAATATCCCATTTCTAGTTTCTTAGTGGAAAGAGGAATCATCTATAAGAGTGTTAAGATACTAGCATGCAAACCCGACAAGATAAAAGACAAAGAATAGGATAAAATAAGAAATTAGACACACAAGAATTTACGTGGTTCACCCAACTTGGCTACATCCACGGGCAAGTATAGAAGGATTTTACTAAGTAATGTGGGAATTACAACCTCTCTCTACTAATAGAAGAACAACTGAAATCTCTCTATTATTAGAAGAAAACACCTCACTTACTATCTCACAAATACCTTACAACTTTGTGGGATTACTCTCCTTCACTCTCTCTTCTTGCTCTCTTGTTTCTCTCTTTTGGTGTGATTTTATGGCAAGGATGCACTGCCTATTTATAGGCAAGCATCCTTGCCTTTGTCTTGCAAAAGACAAAGCAAGGCAAGTGGCACCAATTGGTGCTGCAAGTGGCACCGAATTGGTGCCCATTTTGTTGACTTAGCTGTACCAATTGGTGCCAGCTAGCTTCACATTCTCCCACTTGAAGACTTTGATGATTTAATCAAGTCTTCACGCTTGATCATTTATGATTCTTCTATCCTTTCTATACTTGCCATCTTCATGCTGCTTACGTTTCTGCTAGGCCATAAGAGGATCTGCACCATATATACTTGTCAGTGTTGACTGGTTTGGTCAAAGCATCTGCTGGGTTTTCCTTTGTGTGAACCTTTTGAAAATCTACACTTCTATCTTCCACCACTTCGCGAACAAAGTGATATTGAACATCTATGTGTTTTGTTCTTGAATGAAACACGGGATTCCTTGCAATATGCAAAACACTCTGACTATCACAATACAAAAGAATGTTCTTTTGTTTGTGCCCGAGCTCCTCCATAAGTTTCTTCATCCATATTGCTTCTTTACAAGCTTGTGTAGCTGCCATGTACTCAGCTTCTGTTGTGGATAAAGCTACAACAGTCTGAAGTTTAGAGACCCAGCTCACAGCTCCTCCTGTAATTATAAACACATAGCCTGTCGTGGATTTTCTTTTCTCAAGGTCGCTAGCAAAATCTGAATCAACATAACCCTTGACAGTAAATTTTGATCCTCCATAATATAAGGCAACATCTGAGGTACCCTTGATGTATCTCAAGATCCTCTTAATAGTATTCCAATGCTCTCCACCAGGATTTGCCATGTATCGACTAGCTGCTCCCACTGCTTGTGCAATGTCTGGTCTTGTATATATCATGACAAATATTAAACTTCCCACTGCTGATGCATACGGTACTCGAGACATCTCCATCCTCTCTGCTTCATTACTAGGAGACATACTTGAGGATAATTTGAAGTTAACAGGAAGTGGGGTGGAAATTGGCTTACAATCTTGCATGTTGAAGCGTCGCAAGATCTTCTTCAAATAATTCTTCTGAGAAAGCCAAATCTTACTCTTACTTCTGTCTCGGTGAATTTGCATCCCTAGAATCTTGTTTGTTGGTCCCAAGTCCTTCATATCAAACTCCCTAGCCAACTGTGCCTTCAATTCTTGGACTCGATCTTTGTTGGGGCCTATTACCAACATGTCATCCACGTACAACAACAGAATGATGAAAACATCATTTTCTTCAAACCTCTTGTAATACGTAAAATGGTCTGAACTGAGTCTGTTGTACCCAAGGCTAATTATGAAGGAATCAAATCTCTTGTACCAACACCTCGGCGCCTGTTTGAGACCGTATAGAGATTTGTTCAACCTGCAAACCAAGTTCTCCTTGCCTGTTTCAGCAAAACCCTCTGGTTGGAGCATATAAATTTCTTCTTTAAGTTCTTCATGAAGAAATGCAGTTTTCACATCTAACTGCTCTAGGTGAAGATCAAATATAGCACACATTGCCAAGACTACTCTGATTGTAGTAAGTCGTACCACCGGAGAAAATATCTCATTAAAGTCTATTCCTTCTTTCTGAGCATATCCTTTTACCACCAATCTTGCACGATACCGCTCCACTTGATCATTGCCATCACGTTTTATCTTGTAAACCCATTTGTTGCCAATTGCCTTTCTTCCTTGTGGTAGCGGAACAAGATCCCAAGTGTTATTCTTGTGTAGAGCTTCAATCTCGTCTTGCATTGCTGTCATCCACATAGATACATCTGTGCTTTTGATAGCCTCATGGAAAGTTGATGGCTCTCCATCCTCTGTTAGAAGATAATATGCAATGTTGCTCTCAGTAACATATTCTGAGTGCCAAGCCGGTGGTCTTCTTTCACGAGTTGACCGTCGAACTTCAGGAGTTTCAGACTCTATTTGTTGTTGTTCTTCATGCTCTGGTGCATCTTCAGAAGAAGTATGATTCTGAGTATTTTCCATCTGGACTTCTGTAGTCTCCTTTAAAATGCTATTATTTTCTTCCATTTGCATTTTATCTTCTACAAATATAACATCTCTGCTGATGACTACCTTGTGGGCAGTGGGATCCCACAGGCAATACCCCTTAACTCCATCAGCATATCCCAAGAATATACATTTTCTGGATTTTGAATCCAACTTGCTAACTTCTTGTGTATTGTACATCACGTACACAGGACTTCCAAATATATGCAATCGAGAATAATCCGCTGGTTTTCTAGTCCACATCTCCATCGGTGTCTTCAGCTCAATTGCAGTTGAAGGAGATCGATTTATCACATAACAGGCGGTATTGACTGCTTCTGCCCAAAATGACTTTTCTAGACCTGCAGCCTTCAACATTGCTCTTGTTCTTTCTAATAGAGTTCTGTTCATCCGCTCTGCCACTCCATTTTGTTGTGGAGTGTATGCCGTTGTGAACTGCCTTTTGATACCTCCTGGAGAAGTCATCTATGAATGATACAAAGTATCTTGCTCCTCCCAAGGATACAACCGGTGCTTGCCAAACATCAGAGTGAATCAGGTCTAAGATACATTTGCTCTTAGTTGTTGATGTGCCAAACTTCAACCTGTGCTGTTTACTTGTAACACAGTGCTCACAAAAAGGTAAAGTAACCTTTGTAAGCCCAGGGAGTAACTTCTGATTAGAGAGAACCTTTAAACCTTTCTCTGACATGTGGCCTAGTTTTTGATGCCACATCATCGTTTTCTCTTCTGCAGGACTGGCTGATGCGATTGACGCTTCTGCCCCATGATGTGTTTCTCCTATTAATACAAACATGTTTGCAACTGTCTTTCTTGCCTTTAAAACCACCAGCGCTCCTTTGACAATTTTTATGATTCCATTGTCTATTCGAATCTTACAGCCAAGACTATCAAATTGTCCTACAGAAAAAAGATTCTTCTTCAAGTCTTTCACATGTCGCACTCCTGAAATAGTACGAATTAAGCCATCATGCATCTTCAATTTGATGGTGCCAATGCCAGCAATCTCCAAAGCATGATTATCACCCATGAACACTTTGCCTCCAGAGATAGGTTCATATATTTCTCTCATATGCCATGTTGCTCCTGAATCCATTAGCCAGACCGCAGTGAGCTCTTCTCTATCTATAGAGACTGTCGCTGCTTCACTATATAAAACCTCTCCATCTTCTGAGGTGCTTGCAACACATCCTTGAGGTTTTGATGACTCTGCAGTATTCTTTATACCCTTTTTAAACCAACAATCCTTTTTGAAGTGCCCTTTTCTGCCACAGTTGTAGCATTTCACAGTTTTCTTACTTCTTAATTTGGACCTCCCTTGCCTTTGACTCCCATTGGAGCCACGCTCCGTTGATCTCCCTCTTGACACCAATAATGCCTCTACTTGGTTTGAACTATTTCTGTCTCCTTTATTTTTACGCCTATTTTCTTCTTCCAAGATGGCGGCTGCAACATCATCAAAGACTAAATAGTCTGTGAGGATATTATTGGTTAAGTTGATAATGAGTTGATCATACGAATCTAGAAGACTTTGAAGTAGAAGCTCTGCACGTTCACTTTCCTCTATTTGTTGACCCAACGTAGTGAGTTGTGAAAATAGAGTTCTTATTATGTTGATGTGGTCAGTCACCGCCGTGGTTTCTGCCATTCGAAGGGTATAAAGTCTCTGCTTTAAGAAAATCTTATTGTGCAAAGACTTGGACTCATATAGCTTTGTTAAAGTCTCTCATATCTCCTTAGCTGTTTTCTTCTCCGCCACACTTGATAATACTTCATCGGCTAATGCTAAATGTATGTTAGCAATAGCATTGCCATCCATCTCATTCCATTTTGCATTATCAGTGATCTCCGCGGGTCGATCCCCAATTGCTACCAAGCAATTGTCTTTCCTTAAGATTGCCTTGATTCTCATTTTCCAGAGTGAGAAATTGCTCCCATTGAACCTTTCAATCTCATACTTTGCTGCCATTTTATTCACCGTGATCTATTCAGCTATCACCGTTTCACAGAACTATAATGTATACAGAAATAGTATCGTGTGAATAATACTTCACTAAGTAAGTTCCCAGGAAAGATTGGAGAGGTCACAAACAGTCCCACTTAAAACTCAATCTCCTTAGACAGAACTTCCTAGACTGTATTTAATCACCGCACTGACTTTCTATATACGCCAACAGTAACTTATGTGAACAGTACCGTATGGGTGAATAGTGCCGTAGACGTGAATAGTAACCGTGTACACGAATAACTTTTGTGTATTAACAACACGAACCAGGCTCTGATACCACTGTTAGGATACTGGCATGCAAACCCGACAAGATAAAAGGCAAAGAATAGGATAAAATAAGAAATTAGACACACAAGAATTTACGTGGTTCACCCAACTTGGCTACGTCCACGGGCAAGTATAGAAGGATTTTACTAAGTAATGTGGGAATTACAACCTCTCTCTACTAATAGGAGAACAACTGAAATCTCTCTATTATTAGGAGAAAACACCTAACTTACTATCTCACAAATACCTCACAACTTTGTGGAATTACTCTCCTTCACTCTCTCTTCTTGCTCTCTTGTTTCTCTCTTTTGGTGTGATTTTATGGCAAGGATGCACTACCTATTTATAGGCAAGCATCCTTGCCTTTGTCTTGCAAAAGACAAAGCAAGGCAAGTGGCACCGAATTGGTGCCCATTTTGTTGACTTAGCTGCACCAATTGGTGCCAGCTAGCTTCACAAAGAGTTGATGCCATACTGGTATAAAAAGAAATCAAATCAGATAAGAGATTCAAGGGGCAGCTTATCATTTCAAGTTAGATATGGTTTTGTTTCCTATATACGATGGAGGTGAGAAGGATGATCATCAAAAATTCTGAAATAGACCTATTAAAATTTACAGCAAGGGCTGCTTAAATAAGCAAGATGCATATAACATGTGGTCATTTCGTTAGAGTTCAACATCAGCTCAAAGTTTATAGTCCATAGGAGGTTTGCAAGAACTCTGATAGTGTTAGAGTTAGAATTTTGCAGTAACAAGTCAGTGTTAGAGTTTGAGTTTTATAGTCCCACGTGCCGCCGGGTGCCCTAAATGCACATGTCCTTTGTTTTTATTAAACCAAATACAGAATTTTTCTTGTTCTGGTTATAAAAAAAATAAAATTTTAAAGCCAAAAATGCTTCTTATTTAAGGTTTTAGAATTTTTTTTATTCTAAAGGTATTTTTATCATTTCATTATATATTTTAATTATTTATTATTTTTTATATTTATAAAAATACCAAATTGTTCCTCAGCTTAAATTATAATAACAAAAAATATTATAAAAATACAAAAAATATCTTTTGATGCCAGGTTTAATTTTTTTTTTTTGCTTATAAGAATATTGTGGTTGTTTTACTATGCAATTAAAATGGGATAAAATAATTTTTTCCTTGGTCAATTTGAAAAAAACAAACGGACTATGTAAAAAGATTTTTAATACCCTTGAAAGCTAGATTTGAGTTTTTTAGGTAAATGATTAAAGTGGTTATTACATTGTTCCAATGAACAACACTAATGGATATGGAGCTACAATAATTTTTCAAGTCCAATTAAGTTTTGTTAATTATTATAATACTTGAATGATAACACCAAGCTAAGATATGACATAAATCACCCTAATATTTAGGTGAATTTTTAGTGTCATTGAGTTAATTGTAACTTGACCATATAGTATTATTTAAGTGTTCATTTGTCAATGCGATAATGTCAAATTTCAAATTACATTTGTGATGTAGCTAGGCTAGCAGAAATTAAAGGTTCTAAATAGTCATATAGAAATTTGAGTTAGCCCTTCTTACTTTTAAAATAAAAAAATTTCATAAAAAGCTAATAAACAATATTAACAAAATATTGGTGAATGAAAAAAAAAAGCTTAAGAAAAAAGAAAAAAACCAAGCAAGTTGTAGTGAACCTTGATTATAGACCTAAACTCAACTAAGAGGCTCAACACCTTATCAATTAAGTGTTGGAGGATAAAATTAATAAATTTAATTTAATTAAAAAACAAAATTGCTTTTAAAAAAGCTAAATATAACAAAGACTGAAAAGAAAAAAAAACCTGGGGCAACCCTTGCTATTTTAAAAAGACAAATAAATCTTATAGAAAGTGAATAAAAAGAGTGTTGGAGGGTGAAATCAGAAAAAAATGAACTTAAAAAAAGAAAGAAAAAAACCAAGCAAGCCCGAGCAAACCTTGTAAACCCGGGTTAAACTTTCAAACTTGCAACCATTAAATTCTCGACTCGGACTCAACCCAAAAGCTCAACACTTGAAGATTTAAATGTTGGAGGATGAAATCAATTAATTTAATTTAAAGATAAAATTCCTTTAAAAAAGCTAAATCTTGAGGCAACTTGTGTTATTTTTAAAATGATTGAGAAACCAATAGAAAGCAAATTAAAAAAAAAACAAAATGTTATAAGATGAAACAAAAAAAAGCTTAAAAAAAAGGGAAAAAAAAGCCCTGGTGAAATTCATAAACCCGGATTAATTTCTTAAACCTATAATCTAGAAAACAAAAGAGACCCCCATTGATTTTCTTGGGCACCACAATGGTGGAAAAATTCTAGGCAATAACCTAGTAGGTAACGAGTCGCCTCTTGCATACAAAAAAAAAGAAAAAAAGAAAAACAAGACTAGATGGCAAGTCGTTCGCTTCTAAGGTAAAAATTAAAAAAGTAGGTGTGCCTAACCTTTTTTTATTAAGGTCAAGCTTGTGGGTGTGACCCATTAGTGACTGTTCTTTTTTTGTTTTTTTTTTATCCTTTTTTATTAAAAAACTCAAGTTAGCTTTTTAAATTTGTGTGAGTTATTAGATCCAAAACACTCAATTTAGAAAAATCATAAAGTCTAATTCTCAATTAATCATATATTCAAGAATGAAATTGAAAATATAATTTCAATTATATATATATATTAAAAAGTAATTAAAAGAATGAGGATCAAAATAAAAATAAAAATAAATTTTTTTATTTAATTGAAGGGTGAAAATAAAAAAAATCAATTTATTAAAAGGAAAAAGAAAAAAAAAGAATGAGGATCAAAACTGACATAAAATAACATTGTTGTAATTAAAAGATGAAATTGAAAAAAATAATAAATTTTACAAAAAAGCCAAGAAAAAAATTAGAAATTAAAATAATAAGAACCAAATTGAAAACTAGGATACTTTCAATTTGAATTGAAAGATGAAACTGAAAACCACTAAAATTTTTACAAAAGGATCAATACCAAAAATTAAAAATAAAAAGATTAGGGATTAAAATTGAAATACCAACAATCAAAAGGAAAAAGTTGTAATTCTTAAGGAAGGAGAGAGAAGGATAAAAAAATGGTCTGTTGGTCAATAGAAAGAGGACACGACGACACTTCTAACGATATGATGGAAATGTATTTTTTGATGTCAGGAAACGCTACATGTGCCGCTTGAAGGGCACAAATACCTTTTATGCGCCTCCGGGTGCACTAAATGCACACGTCCTTTTTTTATTAAAAAAATATGGAATTTTTCCTGAGTTGACATTATAATTACAAAACAAAACCTTTAAAGGCTGAAAATGCCCCTTGTCTAAAGGTTTATAATTTTTTATTCTAAGGTTATTCTTGTCATTTTACTATACATTTTAATTGTTTATTATTTTTTATATTTATGCAAATACCAAATTGTCCATTAACTTAAATTATAATAACAAAAAACTATTATGAAAATACAAAAATACCATTTGATGTTAGGTTTAATATTTTTTTTTGCTTACAATGATATTTTAGTTGTTTTACGATGCAATTTAAATGAAAAAAAATATATTTGTCTCTGGTCAATTCAGAAAAAACAAATGGACCATGTAAAAAGAATTTTTATGCCCTAGAAAGTTAGGTTTGAGTTTTTTTGGGTGAAGGGGCAAAGTGGTTATTACACTGCTCCAATAAAAAATACCAATGAATTTTGAATTTGGAGCTTGAGTAATTTTTCAAGGCCAATTAGGTTTTTTTAATCATTATAATACTTGAACGGTAACCGAGCTAAGGTATGACAAAAATCACCCTAATATTTTATGTGAATTTTTAGTGTCATTTAGTTAATTGTAACTTGACCATGTAGTAATATTGAAGTGTTCATTTGTCTATGCGGTAATGTGACATTTCAAACTGCATTTGTGATGTAGCTAGGCTAGCAAAAAATAAAGGTTCTGAATAGTCATATGAAAATCTAAGATAACCCTTGTTACTTTGAAAAAAAAAATCTCATAAAAAAATTAACAAAATATTTGCTATTTTAAATAAATAAATAAATCTTATAAAAAACAAATAAAAAGTGTGTTGGAGGATAAAATCAGAAAAAAAAAACTTAAAAAAAAAACCAAACAAACCCGAGTGAACCTTGTAAATCTAGGTTAAACTTTCAAATTCGCAATTATTAAATTCTCGACTTAGACTCAACTAAGAAGCTCAACACTTGAAGATTTAAATGTTGGATGATGAAATCAATTAATTTGATTTAGAGAAAAAGGTTCCTTTAAAAAAGCTAACTCTAAAATAGCAAAAAACAATTATCCCGAGGCAACTTGTGTTATTTTTAAAATGATTAAGAAACTCATAGAAAGCAAATTAAAAAAAAATAAATATTGTAGGATGAAACCGAAAGAAAAAGCTTTAAAAAGTGAGAAAAAAAAAAAAGCTTGAGTGAATTTCGTAAACTCGGGTTAATCTCTTAAACCTACATGCCATAAAATTTTAGATCTAAACTCAACTAAAAAGCTAAACACCTGACCAATTAAATATTGTAAGATGAAAAAAAAAAGCAGTCTAAAGAATCTTGCAAGGTAAAAAAATAGAAATAAAATAAATATTATATTTGATAGGAAAAAAATAGCAGGGATTAAAGTGCAAAAAAATTCAAAAATCATCTTAAATAAAAAAAAATATTAATCAAAAGAATGACAATCAAATTTAAAAGATGAAAAAAAATCTATAAGGGAAGAAATTGAAAAAAATATTTAATTTCATTAATTATTCTTAATAAAAAAAGATATTCAAGAAAATAAGGATCAAATCTTAAAGATAATAACATGAGGGGCTGGTTTGATTGTTTGGAAGGTCAATATGAAAATCGAGTAGGAAAAAGAAAAAAAAATCAATCCATATTCAACATGCACTGCTTTTAAGTGGAGGGAGCGCTGAGACTCTTTGATCGTTGCCTTGGAAGCTAGGTTTTAACCACTAGATGACACACACATATCTTTTAAAGGTAACAATTACTGTTTATTTATTTTTAATTTTTTTATTTATCAAATTACTTTACTGCACCTAATGATACCCTAAAACCACCAAATAGGCAAATGTAAAAGATAAAAAAATTCATAAGTTAAAGATAATTTTTTTTATTTCAAAAAATAATGAGGTAACTGAATTGTGTAAAAATTAAGTCATAGAAAAAGGCTCATTGACCCAAAGTTTTTTTTTTTCTTTCAATGATAATGAAGTAATCTTACTAATGAAAATATAAAAATGTTATCTAACTCTATCTTTTCTTGTAATGGCTTATATGGCTCGTGAAATAAACTTTTCTATCCGTGAGATCTAGCTCGATGGATTTGATATCAAAGGACAAATAAGTAGAATTGATCTTTTTTAATTTTATATATAATATAATGTAATAAAGATTAAGTCATGCGAAGATATCACTTACCATGACCAAATAAATTATTCAATTTTTTTTAAAGGTCTGTTGAAAAATGTAATTATGGTTATTTTTCGAAGTATTTTTTACTTAGAAAAATATAAAAATTATATATTTTTTTATTTTTTTAAAATTATTTTTAATATCAGCGTATTAAAATAATTTAAAAACACTAAAAAAAATTTTAATTTGAAGAAAAAAATAAATAAAAGTTTTAAAAGTTTTTGGAAAATGTTTTAAAAATATAACAATAAACAAGAATGAACCACCACTTAAATAATACAAATGAAAACCAACCCTAACCAATCATCCACCGTATCAAAGGACAAATAAGTAGAATTGATCTCTTTTAATTTTATATTTAATATAATGTAATAAAGATTAAGTCATGTGGGGATATCACTTACCATGAACAAATAAATTATTCAATTTTTTTAAAATGTTTGTTGGGAATGTTACTGTGGTTATTTTTTAAAATATTTTTTATGTAGAAAAGTATAAAGGTTATATTTTTTTATTTTTTAAAAATTATTTTTGATATCAGCGCATTAAAATAATTTAAAAATATCAAAAAAATATTAATTTGAAGAAAAAAATAAAAAAAAGTTTTTAATTTTTTTTTAAAAACGTTTTAGAAATGCAATAATAAACAGGAATGAACCACCACTTAAATAATACAAATTAACACCAATCATCCACCAAAATTGATTAGAATATTCATTAGGGTTGATAAATGAGTCACACGTGGGGCCACAACAAATTAAGAATCGGTGGATAAGTAATGTTTCCCATCTTTTTTTATCAGCTAATGTTTATTGTCTAATTAAACAAGTAAAGGCAGGTGGTGATGATGACCTTTTTTCCAAGGGCTTGGTATCAAGGCGACATCAAGTATCATGACAATTCTCAACTAGTATGACGTCTTTTATTGTTTTTTTTTATTATTATTATGTAAGGTGGTTTTTAAAATATATTTTTCTTACTTTTGACCTAATATAAAAACAATAAAAAGTATAAATTTAATATTATTTTCATATAAATATACTTTTTAAAATATTTAAAAATCATTTCGAATACACTCACACTCCCAATCACTCCAAATCAAGAGCACGGCTTAGAAAAATCCAACACTTCCGCTCCAACCATGGCAGCCAGCCTCGACCTATGCTTCTTCTTCTTTTTCTCAAGTACAACTTCTCAGCTTTTCACGAGTGAATTTTTTACTCCCGTGGCAGGATTGGTATTTGCTATTTTTGTAGATAATAAGAGCAGAACATGCTATTTAGAAACATCAAATTGGTAGCAAATTTTTTTAATAATATAAATATAGTTTTTTATTTTTATAAAAAGTTATTTAAAAGAGTCAACTATATTTTAATATATTTAATACACAATTATTTTAACAAATCAATATAATCTAGTTAACTTGACGGATCTAAAAACAACCCGAATAATTCTCGATCAACTCAATATTAAAGGATGAAATTAAAAAGCATTCAATTCAAAAATACAAAGAAAAAAACAATCTGAATCAATTCAGATAAACTCTCTAAACCCATGATACGGGTCACGAGACCAGAATAATATCATAAGAAGCTAATCGAAAAAATATAAATTTAAAATAAATCAAAGAAAAAAAACTAATGGAAAAAAAATTACAATAAATATTATTTTGTAAGATTTTAATATTTTTGTAAAATATGTCGAAATAATATTCTTGTAACAGAAATTATATTTTAATATTTCATTTAGCATTTTATCATTGAAAAGTTAAATTAATATTTTTTTTCTTTACATTTAGCATATCCCTTGAAGATGTCTATGAGTAAAAACCCCATTGAAATTTTTTTTGTTCCTTTATTATAAGCAATGAAAGCCATTGATGAAAATGGTGTGTAGTAGGTAGCCAATTAAGCAGTTCTGTGAAGACAAATCCAATTCAGAATAATAAAAAAAAAGAAATCCACGGACCATTTATTAACAAGATTTTGTTGAAATTTTTTCAGCCTTTTTTTTTTAATTGATGAGATTCCACATTAGATCCAAAATGTGGCCATTATATAAGGAGGAGTAGAGAGGTAATTACTCACAAGTCACAAGTTCTAGCTTTAGCTTCAGCACTAGCTCATTCGTCTAAATCTTGTTTTTGCTCATCTTTCTTCATTTCTCCCAGGACTATCTTCACCAGGGAAAAAAATGAGAGCAACCTGTATTCTTCTCTGTTTCTTTACGTTTCTTGTTGCGTCTTCAGCCCATCCGGGGAAGAAGAAGCAGTACAAACCGTGCAAGGAATTAGTCCTATACTTTCATGACATTATTTACAATGGCCAGAACGCTGCCAATGCAACCTCAGCGATTGTGGCGGCGCCGGAAGGCGCCAACTTAACCATCTTAGCAAGCCAGTTCCATTTTGGCAACATTGCAGTTTTTGATGATCCCATTACCCTTGACAACAATCTTCATTCGCCGCCAGTCGGTAGGGCACAAGGCATGTATATTTATGATACCAAAAACACCTTCACTGCCTTGCTGGGCTTTTCTTTTGTCCTCAATTCCACTGACCACCACGGCACCATAAACTTCATCGGAGCTGACCCAACTACGCTAAAGACTAGAGATATATCCGTGGTTGGAGGCACTGGGGATTTCTTTATGCACAGGGGAATTGCTACCATAGCCACCGACGCCTATGAAGGCGATGTGTATTTCAGGCTCCGAGTTGACATCAAATTCTATGAATGCTGGTAAAAAGCATCACACATACGATTTGTTCAAGATTGAGTGAAAATTCGGGTTATGCCTCTGTTGTGGTCCCTTCTCATTGAATAAGACATTATTTAATTTGAAGTTATATTCCTGTGTTATTTGGAATTGTAATAAAGGTTATGGTTTAAAATAATTTTTTTTATAAATTTATTAAAATAATATATATTTTTAAAAAATAGATATTTTTGATATTAATATATTAAAACGATTTAAAAATATAAAAAAATATTTTTTAATAAAAAAATTCAAAATGTAAACAGTATTCCTAATTCATTTCATTTTAACTCCTTCGTAGCTAGGAAATTTTGGAGGTGCCATGCAGTTCTATTATCAACAAAATCATTAATAACTCCTCCAAGCTTCATTTTGAGGACCTTAATCGGTCCAAGCAACCTTGGAGCATGAACTTTAATTAGAAACAAAATTTAATTAATAGTGACAACAATTATTCATATTCACAAAAATCAATTTAAAATCAATGATAATAAGATAATAATAACTTGTCGTAATTGTAGAACTCTTAACTCAGGATCGTGCATACTAATACCTGGAAATTGATATAATAAAGCATGTGTTTCTCACCACTCAATAACCAATATAAAACATACACGTACACACTAAGACAAGGAGGTGCAATGTGAATATAATAAATTGACTTATTTACAAAATTATCAAAATATGCACAGATATCTTATAATACATAGCTTATAAAATTAATCATATCAGACCATTACTCCCCTTTTGTTAGAGCTTCATATATAATCAGAAAGAAACACACACACACATATATCTTTTATTGAATGAGAATATTGAATTGTTGTTTATCCCTTTGCCATTTTATTAACCGTTTTCAAAACATGCTCTTAGATATGATTTGATTATTAATTCAAGATAGAATAAACAGAAATAGTAGGGACAAAAATATATTTAATTAAAAAAATAAGGATAAAAATAGAGATACAAAAATAAATTTGTTACTAAGATAATATTAGAATGATTTTTTATACTTTTAAAACAGGTGATACAAAAATAACATGTTTTTAAAGACAATATTTATTATTTTATAATATCTCTATAAAAAAAATCTTGATTTCAAAATCTTTTAATTAAAGCATGTAAAGATAAAAATATTTATTAGTAATTATTAAAACCCAACCCGAGGCAAAGCTAAGGTCGTTAGTTGGGAGGATCAACTTGGATTAATTTAATTTTTTAAAAAGATCAAAATAACATCGTTTTAACCAAAAAGATTTTTATTAAAAAAAACATGTTTTATGCTCACGTTTTTATTTAAAGGTTTGGAATTTTTTTATTCTAAAGGTATTTTATCAATTTAAAAGCCAAAATACCAATCTTAATTTTAATTTTAAAAGCCAAAAATGCTTTTTATTTAAAGGTTTAGAATATTTTTATTCTAAAGGTATTTTTATCATTTCATTATGCATTTTAATTCTTTATTATTTTTTATATTTTTAAAAATACCAAATTCTTCCTCAGCTTAAATTATAATAACAAAAAAACATTATAAATGTCACACCCGACATCATGGCGGCCCACAAAAATAATCCTTGAATTGTGGAAAAAGAATAAATATCTGACATCTTGTTCTTTTAGAGGAAAATGTGTTGTTTAAGGAGTCGCCAACTAGTATTATGGTGATTAGGAATCCTAACTGGTCATCAGAGATTCTATGGTTCGGGATTGGTTATGTAAAAAGGAAGATATTATCACCCCTTAAACGTTCTGCCTGAGGCAAACTGCGTTGTTGGTTTTGTCTTAAATTGCTAAATATTTATTAGTTTATGCTGTGATAATTTACTTATAGTATTCCTGACTCTGGCGCCAGTGAATATTTACATAAAAAAATTATATTTTTACTCATGAACATATATTTTTTTATTTTATAGCTAAATAAAATAAAATACAATAAATAAAAATAATATAAATTTAAACTGGTATTTTTATTCCTGACTCTGACGTCAATGAATAAACCAATAAATTTTTATTATTTTTATTTATGCATACACATTTTTTATTTTTCTACTTTTCTGTTTTTTTATTTATTTTTATTTTTTTAGGGTGGGCTGGACCAGCCCATTGGAGACTGGGCTGGACCAAGCCAGCCCGGACACTGTTGCCTAGCATGCGTGAATTACTCATGCATGCTGGCAACAGTGCTAGTGTAATTTAAAAGGAAAGATGAGGGAAGAAGAGTGCTACTGACCTGGACCTTGAAGATCGAAGATGATAAATCTGGTGACGATCTGGCCGAGCAACGTCCTCTGTGCTACTGACCTGCACCTTGAAGACCGAAGATGGAAATTCTGGTGACGACCTGGCCGAGCAACGTCCTCTCCCTTCTTCCGCTTTATCTCTTGCTTTCTTCTGCTCTCAGGATTCTCTCCCTCTCTCTCTCTGTATCTGTTTTTTCTTTGTTCTTCGTCCGTGGGTTTCATTTTTCCTCTGTTTTTCTGTGTTAGTTCCCAGTCTTCATTTTTTCTTCATCCCCCTGTGTGCTTCCCCTGTTTTTCTCTGTTCGGCTGGTTTGCGTCTGTCTTCTCCTCCAGTTCTGCTTTTCTCTTCTGGTTTCTCGGTTCTCTCTTCGATTCTTGCGTTCTTTGTTCTCTGCAGTTCGTGGCTCTTTTTTTTGTCTCCCCAGGTTCTGTGATCACCAGTGGCTTTTCGGTTATGCCCCCTCTCCTCTTTTTTTCGCTCGGTTCTGCCCTCTTTTTTTTTCTTTGCGTGCATGGCCTTTCTCTGGCTTTTATAGAGCCAGAGAATGCCATGCGGTCACCTCCAAATAATGAGGTGACCGACCGTTTGCAGAAGTAACGAGGGAATGAGGATCGTGCGGTGTCCGTTTCTTGTTTGAAGAAGATGAACAGTGTCCCTTGAAACGGCGCCGTTCTGAGATGTGAAATGGCCATTTGCATTTTGACCCTTGAATGTTTGAAAGTTTTGCAACTAAGCCCCTAGTTAAATTGGAATTGAACCCCTGAATTTTGGCGCCATTTTCAAGCTAGTCCTTGGATTTTAATTTGTGTAATTTGGACCCCAATTAAACCCCAAACTTTGATATTTCTTTAATTAAGTCCTTGATTTCATTAATTAAATTAATTTCAAACTCAATTAAGTCTCAAAACTTATCAATTATCCAATTAAATCCTTTATTTGATTAATTAAATTAATTCTAAGCTTAATTTAGTCTCAAAACTTATCAATTTTCCAATTAAACTCTTGATTGGATTAATTAAATTAATTTCAAGCTCAATTAATTCTCAAAACTTATCAATTCTCCAATTAAATCTTTGATTGGATTAATTAGATTAATTCCAAAGTTTAATTAAATCTAAAAACTTCCAATCATGTTACCCTTAACCCAAATTTTAATTCATTATTCATTTATTTCATTTTACTTATTTTTCATCATCATTATTTTTTTATCATTATTAAAAGGGTCAAAAATTAGGTTATGACAATAAAAATACAAAAATACCCCTTGATGCCAGGTTTAATTTTTTTGCTTCTAAGTATATTGTGGTTGTTTTACTATACAATTAAAATGGGACAAAATATATTTTTCCTTGGTCAATTTGACAAAAACAAATGGACCATGTAAAAAGACTTTTAATACCCTTGAAAGCTAGGTTTGGCTAATTAAATATTGTAGGATGAAACAATAAAAAAAATTAGTCTAAAGAATCTTGCAAGGTAAAAAATAGCAATAAAATAAATGTTATATTTGATAGGAAAAAAATAGCAAGGATTAAAGTGTAAAAAAATTCAAAAATCATTTTAAATAAAAAAAATACTAATCAAAAGAATGAGAATTAAATTTGAAAGATGAAAAAAATTCTATAGGGAATGAAATTGAAAAAATATTTAATTTCATTAATTATTCTTAATAAAAAAAACATATTCAAGAGAATAAGGATCAAATCTTAAAGATAATAACATGAGGGGCTGGTTTGATTGTTTGGAATGCTAATATGAAAATCAAGTAGGAAAGAGGAAAAAAAAATCAATCCACATGTACCAAAAATTGGTCACAATTATACAACATGCACTGCTTTTAAGTGGTGGGGGCGTCGAGACTCTTTGATCGTTGCTTTGAAAGGTGGGTTTTGGCCATTGGATGACACGTATCTTCTAAAGGCAAGAATTATTGTTCATTCATTGTTTTTATTTTTTATTTATTTATCAAATTATCTTAATACACTTAATGATAACTCAACACTACCAAATAGCTAAATATAAAAGACAAAAGAATTCATAAGTTAAAAATATTTTTTTTATTTCAAAAAATAATAAAGTAACTTAATTGTGTAAAAAATAAGTCAAAGAAAAAGGCTCATTGACCCAAGTTTATTGCTATTTTTTGTCTTTCAATGATAATGAAGTAATCATACTAATGAAAATATAAAAATGTTATCTAACCCTATCTTTTCCAGTGATAACTAGTATGGCTCGTGAAATAATTTTTTAATTTTATATATAATATAATGTAATAAAGAGTAAGTCATGCGAAGATATCACTTACCATGACCAAACAAATTGTTCAATTTTCTCTTAATCCATAAAAACCACTTAAATAATAAAAATCAACACCAACCCAACCAATCATCCACCAGAATTGATTAGAATATACATTAGGGTTGATAAAAGAGTCACACGTGGGGCCACGACAAGTGCGTTTTCCTGTACAATATCCACCGTCAGATGTTATTTTTTATTCAAGAATATGCGGTCATGTCTTGGACGCTGAGTTTATTATCAAGCTATACGGATTGAATTGGCTGAACAGACTCTAGCCATAAAAACCTTTTTTAATGTCTAAATTACTTTTAGCATCTCCATCCCTAATTGAAATTTTTTATTTTTTTCTTTGTTTTAAATTAATATTTTTTTAATATTTTTTAATTATTGTGATGCGTTGATATTAAAAATAATTTTTTTAAAATAAAAAAATATTATTTTGATATTTTTTATAATAAAAAATATTTTAAAAAATAATAACAATCACACTTTCAAATACAGACTCAGCGGGCATGGAATGGAAAGAAGTCACTTGAGAAATATATGATACTTTAGGGGATGTAAGTGAAAATATTTGAATGTAGGCACCAAATTAAGAATCGGTGGATAAGTAATGTTTCCCTTCTTTTTACTTTTTTTATCAGCTAATGTTTATTGTCTAATGACTAAATAAGTAAAAGCAGGTGGTGATGATGGCCTTTTTTCCAAGGGCCTGCCCCTTTGGGAATCGATGCGATATCGTGACACTTCTGAATATTTTTTTTATAAATTTAATATTCTTTTCAAATAAATATACTTTTAAAAAATATTTTAAAATAATGTCGAATACACTCACACTCCCGATCACTCCAAGTCAAAAGCACGGAAAAATCCAACACTTCCGCTCCAACCATGGCAGCCAGCCTAGACCTATGCTTCTTCGAGCACGTAAAACAATCATTAAAAAGTCAAATTAATATTTTTTTTATTATTTCTCTCTTTACATTAAGAGTGAAAACCCCATTGATTTTTTTTTTGTTTCTTTATTATAAGCAATGAAAGTCATTGATTCGTTTATTTTGCCCATCGTATTTGCTCGATGACAATCTAATAGTAATACTTTCTCTAGATTACTCTGTACTAAATTATATCTCAATTGATTATTATCAGTAAATAAATAAACTTGCTTATCAGTCCTAGAGAGATAGATGGCTCTTCTACGGATTTAATTAGCTGGAGAAGGATTTTCTACCACCCAGATGATCTGTCCACTTTAGCCTGTTCAGTAGGAGAGGAACAGGGGAACAAGTGGCGCATGTCTTTTAGCACGCTCAAAGATTCCAAGCCAAGTCCCTCTGATGCTTTTCCTTTTCTTTTTTCTTTTTACGTTTAATTTGTCAAGAACTGAAAATCACAAAACAGGCAATCCACTTTCTACTCCGAGTCCAACCAAGCTATTTTGAGTCTGAGATTCTCAAAATTAATGAACTACGTACAGAGAGTACTCATTTGAGTCCTTGAGCTTCGAGTTGGATAGCCACCCCTCTCCTTTTGAACTGAGAAAATCCTAAATTCAATACAATTTACGATTTAACATGTCAATTTCATCTTAGGCATACCCTTTGATTTTTTCTGTCAGGCTTATTGAATTTGTACTCTTGCAGACAAATATTATCAAAGTTGTATAATTTTTTATCAAATATTCATCTCAATTCAATAATTTAAGCAGTTAAATGAGATTTTAAAATATAATTTATATAATTTTCTAATATATTCTTCCAAGTAAAAGCTCTTTAAACTTGAAATTTGCATAGACTCGTATTATTTTGTGTTTAATTTTTATCAAATAAATAGAAATAATGAGATTCGAACTCGTGACTGTTTGATCATCAAAACGCTGACACCATGTCAAAGAATCAATTTAACTTAAATTTTTTTGGGTTGAATTAATATATTAAAAAATAATATAAATTATAACTTAAAATTTAATTTAATAAATTAAAATTTTAAATTAAATTGATTCGAATCATCGGTGACTTTGGCATTTGCTAGTCGAATAACATAGGCGCAGAGGGAATAACGCTTTACAGCCTTCAGGTGCATTCTGGCAGTATCCATGATACTATTTGGAAGTGAAATATAAGTCGCCAGAGGAAACAAACTTGAAAAGAAAAATTAATGAAAAGGGTGTGTAGTAGGTAGCCAGTTAAGCAGTTCTGTGAAGAGTGAAGACAAACCCAATTCAGAATTAAAAAAAAAAAGAAAAAGAAATCCACGGACCATTTATTAACAAGATTTGTTGAAATTTTTTCAGCCTTTTTTTTTAATCGATGAGATTCCACATTAGATCCAAAATGTGGTCATTATATAAGGAGGAGTAGAGAGGTAATTACTCACAAGTCACAAGTTCTAGCTTTAGCTTCAGCACTAGCTCATTCGTCTAAATCTTGTTTTTGCTCATCTTTCTTCATTTCTCCCACGACTATCTTCACCAGGGAAAAAAATGAGAGCAACCTGTATTCTTCTCTGTTTCTTTACGTTTCTTGTTGCGTCTTCAGCCCATCCGGGGAAGAAGAAGCAGTACAAACCGTGCAAGGAATTAGTCCTATACTTTCATGACATTATTTACAATGGCCAGAACGCTGCCAATGCAACCTCAGCGATTGTGGCGGCGCCGGAAGGCGCCAACTTAACCATCTTAGCAAGCCAGTTCCATTTTGGCAACATTGCAGTTTTTGATGATCCCATTACCCTTGACAACAATCTTCATTCACCGCCAGTCGGTAGGGCACAAGGCATGTATATTTATGATACCAAAAACACCTTCACTGCCTGGCTGGGCTTTTCTTTTGTCCTCAATTCCACAGACCACCATGGCACCATAAACTTCATCGGAGCTGACCCAATTATGGTAAAGACTAGAGATATATCCGTGGTCGGAGGCACTGGGGATTTCTTTATGCACAGGGGAATTGCTACCATAGCCACCGACGCATTTGAAGGCGAGGTGTATTTCAGGCTCCGAGTTGACATCAAATTCTATGAATGTTGGTAAAAAAAGTATCACACATATGATTTGTCAAGATTGAGTGAAAATTCTGGTTATGCTTTTGTTGCAGTCCCTTCTCATTGAATAAGACATTATTTTTAAGTTATATCCTTGCACTGTTTAATTCATTTCATTTTCACTACTTAATTTATAGCTAGGAAGTTTTGGAGGTTCCATGCAGTTCTATTATCAACAAAATCATTAATAATTCCTCCGAGCTTCATATATAATCAGAAAGCCATACATATTTTTTTATATATCTTTTATTGAATGAATATTGAATTGTTGTTTATCCCTTTGCCATTATCATTAATTCATTTCAAACACATGCTCATTTGATTATTATTTCAGGATAAAAAAATAAAAATAGTTGGGACAATACATGTTTAATTGAAAAGATAAAAATAGTTATTATATATCAGTTATTAAAACTCGACCCGAGACAAGTTTAGGTTACTAATCAGAAGGATTAACCTAGGTTAACCTAATTCTTTTTTTTTTAAATTAAAACAACATCATTTTGACCAAAATTTTTTTTTAAAAAAAAACAATATGTTTTCTACCCAGATTTTGAGCAGGTTTTACTCCACGTTAACTAGATCGTGGGTTGATTCAAACTTTTAACCATGTTAGGCCAATTTAATCCCTCATCTATTTTGTTTTAAACCCAAACCAATCAAACCCTAGGTCAGTCGAGTCATGGATCGACCTACCAGTCACTCTAGATTCTATAATTAAGGTTATTATACTATTATTAATTTGAACACTCAACATAAACTTTTTTAAAAAATGATATCTAATTATTTTTTAAATTATATAAGTTTGACAGTAATTGATATTAAGGATTAAATGTAATTTTTAATATTTTATTTTGTTTTGTTTACCATCAACTAAATAAGATATAAAAGTGTTCATTTTGTCTTATACACCACTACTATATATAATTATATATTTGTCTTTATTGTCCTGAGATTGTAATCAAACGCTACCTTAGAATATATTCACATGTTGCTAATGGTGAAATGACATTTTATTTTATTTTATTTTGTTTTTATTTAATATAATATTGTTTTAAATGCATTTTATGTGAAAAAACCCTAAACTCCCAAAAAAATACATTTGTGATTTGAATTTAATAATGAAGATCCACGTGTGTTTTTATATCATAATTTCTTATGGGCAGTTGGAGATAAAATTAAAATCTTATTATTTTATCAGTTTCATTTTAAAATAATTCTGTTGTTGTGATTCATAAGAAAATTACAAAAAAACATAATATTTTTTCTTTAAATACGTTTAAGAAATGGAGAACGGAAAAATTAAAACGAAATGAAGAAAATTAAATTAATAAAGAATTAGAAGAAGAAAAAGGTGTGGAGAGGAAGAGAAAAACAAAACAAGGAACAAATTTTTTTTATTCTTTATAAAACAAATATATAATAATAGATGCTGAAAACAAAGTAAAGAAAATTAATTAATAATAATAATAAAGTGAAATGACGGACATGACCCACGGTGCCTGCACTGGGCTTGTTGAGCATTTCAGACGACACATAGTACGTTTTGGTGAAGACAAACAACAAGTTGTCTGCTGAGACATTTGCTAACCTTTCCCTCCTTTTTTTCCAATAACACTGCCTGTGATGGCTGAAATACCTCCATCCCAGTCATCCCTTTTTTTACCACAAAAACACCTCAAATCTCACCCTTTAAAAATTATATATATAGGCCCACATGGAGGTCTGAAATGATATGGCAAAAAATCGTCACAAATTCCTCTATTTTTATTTTTTAATTATACCAATCTCACCATCAAATAAATAATAAGATATAGATATTATTAAACCCAATTTGAAATCCATCCAGATCTAATTCAATATATATATATATAATTTTATGTTATGTTAAATAATAAATAATAGTTAAATAATCAATACCCTTACACAATTGATAAAATATAAATATTTAAATTTATTAATTGATAGGTAATATCGAAAAAACCTAGTTGTTGATATCTATTATCTAATAAATTAAAACTGCTCATCTTTTCACTATGCCAATACACAGTGAAATGCTGAGCTGTCTCTTTTTTGTTTCTGTTTTTTTATTTTTTGAATTGTCTTTTTCTTAAGCTGTTTTTTTTATGTCTTTCATTTTTTTGTTTCTTTCTTTGTTTTTTTTTCCTTTTAATAAAATTTTTTGTTTTATTTAGTTTGTTAATATTAAATTTTTTATTTAATTATCAGACTTTCATCACACCGATCCCAATTTTAACAGGTTAACTTGGTTTAATGAGTTAACCCATAATTTTTTTTTTTTTTTTTAATTAATTTTTTTTCATTTACTTTAGTTTGTTAATGTTAAATTTCTTTCTATTTAGTTATCAAACTTTCATGACACATATCTCAAGTTTCACGGGTTAACTTGATTTCACGGGTTAACCCAATTAATTCTGGGTTAACCCGTCCATTTTTTTCTTTTGTTAATGTTAATTTTTTTTATTTAGTTATTAGACTTTCATGACACGGATCACCGGTTTAACAGGTTAACCTAGTTTGATGAGTTAACCCTGAGTTTTTTTTCTTTTAATTAATTTTTTTCGTTTACTTTAGTTTGTTAATGTTAAATTTCTTTCTATTTAGTTATCAGACTTTCATGATACATATCATAGGTTTGATGAGTTAACCTGGTTTTACAGGTTAAGCCAGTTAATTCTAGGTTAACCCGTCCATTTTATTTTATTATTTTTTTTAATGTTAATTTTTTTTATTTAACTATCAGACTTTCATGACACGAATCTCAAGTTTAACGGGTTAACCTGGTTTGACAAGGTAACCTGACGTTTTTTTTGTTTTTTTCTTTTTAATTAATTTTTTTCATTTTTTTCATTTAGTTTAGTTTGTTAGTATTAAATTTTTTTTTATTTAATTATTAGACTTTCATGAAACATATCCCGAGTTTGACGGGTTAATCTAGTTTCACGGGTTAACCGAGTTAATTTTGGGTTAACATGTCAAATTTTTTTTTCTATTTAGTTATCAAACTTTCATGACGTGAATCTCATCTTTGATGGGTTAACCTGGTTTGAAGGGCTTACCCAGTTATTTCATATATTTTTTTTCTTCACTAGTTTCTTTTTTCATGTAGTTTTTTTTTCTTTGTTTTTTTCATTAATCTATTTAATTATCGCACTTTTATGACATGACCTTACAGCCAGACCCACATCCAAGGCTCTTGAGTCTAATGTTGCAGTTAGACTCACTTAAACTTGAGTCAAGTAAGTTTAGTATTATTATTAATATTATAAATATTACTCTTAGGTCAAATATTGCAATTAGACCCAAGGCTTTTGGGTATGTCCTTGCAGAAAGACCTAGCACTCTTAGATCTTAGCATTTTTTATATTTTTTATGCAAGAAAAAAAAATTAACCCATGGGTATGCTTTTGTTTTTTTGTTCCTTTTCTTTTCCTTTTCAAGCTTTTCAACGTGAACTGCACTGTGCAGTCTATAATAAAAAAGCTTATGCCTTTAGTTTTTTTTTGTTTTTTTAATTATTATTTTTAATTTACTTTTTTAATATTAAAATTTTTTATTTAATTATCAGAATTTTATGACATGGATCCCAGATTTGATGAGTTAACCTGGTTTGACGGGTTAACCCAGTTGATTCAGATTTTTTTTCCTTCATTAGTTTTTTTTTCCTCCTGTCGGTTTTTTTTCTCTTTGTTTTTTTTCCTTTTAATTAATCTTTTTTTTAATTTAGTTCATTAATATTAAATTTGTTTTCTATTTAGTTGTCATACTTTCATAACAAGAATTCTAGGTTTAATGGGTTAACTTGATTTGACAAGTTAACCCAGTTGATTCAGATTTTTTTAATTAGTTTTTTTTTCAATTTTATCTTTTAATATTGTATGCAGTTCAAATGAAAAGACTAATGTCTTTAGTTTTTTCTTTTTATGACTTTCACTGTGGATTGCACAGTACAGTACATGGTGAAAAGGCTGATGCTTTCTTTTTTTTTTTAATTAATTTTTTTGATATTAAATTTTTTGATATTTAGTTATTAGACTTTCATGACACGGATCTCAGGTTTGACAGGTTAATCCAATTAATTTAGATTTTTTCCCCTTTTTCTTCATTAGTTTTTTCTTCTTATAGGTTTTTTTTCTTTTTATTTTTAATTAATATTTTTTTAATTTAGTTTATTAATATTATTTTTTTTTCTATTTAGTTATCAACTGATGCTATTTTTTTTGCTCTTTTTATGCCTTTGACTCTATATTGTACAGTACAGTACACAATGAAAAAGCTGATGCGTTTTGTTTATTTTTATTTTTTTACTTTTTAATTAATTTTTTTCTTTTAATTTGGTTTGTTTATGTTAAATTTTTTTCTATTTAGTTATAAGACTTTCATGACACGGATCTTATGTCTGACGGGTTAGTCCAGTTAATTCAATTTTTTTTCTTCATTAGTTTTTTTCTTCGTATAGTTTTTTTCTTCTTTGTTTTTTTCTTTTTAATTAATTTTTTTTAATTTAGTTTGTTGATGTTAAAATTCTTTCTATTTAGTTATCATACTTTCATGACACGGATCTCAAGTTTGACAGGTTACCTAGTTAATTTATATATTATTTTTTTCTTCATTAGTTTTTTTCTTCCTATAGGTTTTTTTTTTTGTTAACCCAGTTAGTTTTTTTCTTTTTTAAATTTTTTATGCCTTTGACCGTGGACTGCACAATGCAGTCCACAGTGAAAAGGCTGATGTCTTTTGTTTGTTTTTGTTTTTTTTCTTTTTAATTAATTTTTTTTGTTTATTTTAGTTTGTTAATGTTAAATTTTTTTCTATTTAGTTATCAAACTTTCATGACACGAATCCCGGGTTTGACGGGTTAACCCAGTTAATTTTGGGTTAACCCGTCAAATTTTTTTTTCTATTTAGTTATCAAACTTTTACGACATGAATCCAATGTTTGACGAGTTAACCTGGTTAATTTAGATTTTTTTTCTGTTTTTTCATTAGTTATTTTCTTCATGTTGGTTTTTTTTCTATGTTTTTTTTTACTTAACCTATTTAATTATCACACACTTTTATAATACGACCTTGTAGCCAGACCCACATCCAAGGTTATTGAATTTGGTATTGCAGCCAAATCCACTTAAACTTAAATCATGCAAATTTAATATTGTCATTAATATTATAAATATTACTTTTGGGTTAGGCATTGCAGCCAAACCCAAGATTCTTGGGTATAGTTTTGTAGAAAGACTTAACACTTTTAAATCTTAAGTTTTTTTTTTTATATTTTTATGCAAAAAACAATTGACCCGCGGCATCGTGCGGGTCATCTAACTAGTTTCCATCTATAACATGGAGGTATAGGTAAAAAGATCATTGTTAATCCTCCCACTTTGGACTTTTGGTCATTTTCATCCTTTTATATAATTTTGATATAGATTGAACTATGATCCAGTATTGAAATGTGGAGATTTTATACTCTATGTCCATCTCCACCGTAAACATTAGGTGGACCACACGGCTTCAATTAGGCGATCCAGTATTAGAAAACCGTTATTATTAAGAGAACGACACGTGTACACCCAGAATTTATAAAATTAATTAAATATGTAAGAATTAAATATTAAAAATTAAGAACCTAACGAGTTTTTAATCCGTCCTATATTTATATTGCTTGTATATCAATAACTATATCCTTAAAATTTTAAATTATAATATTTTAATTTCAGGGATCGTGAAATTAATTAAAACAAACACAAACTGACTCAAATATCTATAATAATAAAATAAAGTATATATTAAAACACAAGATTGTAGCAATCCATAATAGTCAATGAGTTCACTTTCTATTTTAGTTTTTGTTAATATTAAATTTATTATTGTTATTATTATTTATTAAAAGGATAAACAAAAAGAAGAGCACCGCCTCACCAATGATAATTATGATTAATAATACCAAATTAAATGATCTTACAATTCTGTAGAAGAAACAAAATCTTGCCATCACTCATCAAATTGAATTGATATTTGGCCATAAAGCATTTGATTTGAGGCATGATCCTTCGTTTAGCTATTGAAACTCTCTTAATCTTGTTTTTATAATAACTCGAGGTGGTTTTCTGATTTAATACACGGTTGCTTATGATTTCAGTTAATGAAATAAATGAAGCGAGAAATAGGCTATAGAAATATACAAATAAATACACACAAACATACCAGACTTGGATATATGTATAATTAAATATCTCTTTAAAACGTAATGTATCTATTTAGTCTCTCCTTACCAGATTCCCTTCCTGGGTGTGATTTACTATGGTGCTACAGCCTAATATAATGCTATATTAATGGTTTTGATCTTGCATTAAAAATCTTACACCACTTAATTTCAAATCAAGATTAATTTCTTCATAAGTATCTAGTAAGTGACCCAGTAGTAAGAGGATTAAGAGATTTACTCCCCCTGTAATTTTAAGTTCGAGATCCGTATTTGTCAATAAGATAGTTACTAGAAACTTATATGGTCATTAATTCCAGGGCCTGTAAAATTAGTCGAGGTATGCGCAAACTCGCCCGGACAATCACATTAATAATAATAAAAAAAGATTAATTTCCTAACACTGTCCATCTTTTTTCATAAATATTCCTCTAACAGTAGGTAACCGAGTCCCCCAGCGCATGTGCATCCAATCATGATCTCTATCGTAGGTTTGAAGTCAACAGATTAAGAGGAGTTGTTCGAAGAGAATAAAGCAGATTATTCTTGATCTGGTAGAGTTAACAACGCCAGTGCACCAACAATGTCTTCAAAGAGAAGCTTTAGTGCATACTTTATGCCAAAATCAATAACCAGGCTCTCCTATATAAGGAGACTGAGCATCTAGCCTCCTCCCATCTCCTTTAGGCGCTCATACTCTCCGTACTTTTAGCCAATGGAAGCTAAAAGACTAATTTTAGCTCTCTTCCTTCTCTTCTTGCTCTCTAAATCCTCTGCTTTCCCTAGCAGAAAATCTCGAGTTCATAAACCATGCAAAAGATTAGTCTTCTATTTCCATGACATTATTTACAATGGCAAGAACTCCGGGAACGCAACCGCGGCAATTGTGGGGGCACCAGCTTGGGGCAACAAGACCATATTGGCTAACCAAAACCATTTTGGTGATTTGGTTGTTTTTGATGACCCCATTACCTTAGACAACAACCTACACTCGGCCCCAGTAGGTCGTGCCCAAGGGATTTATGTGTATGACAAGAAAGAAATCTTCACTGCCTGGCTAGGTTTCTCTTTCGTTTTTAACTCCACTGAGCATAAAGGAAGCATAAACTTTGCCGGGGCTGATCCATTGATGAACAAGACTAGGGATGTTTCAGTGATTGGTGGTACTGGAGACTTCTTCATGGCTCGAGGAATAGCCACATTGATGACTGATGCATTCGAGGGTGAAGTTTATTTCAGGCTTCGTGTTGATATTCAGTTGTACGAGTGCTGGTGACAGTTTTTGCTTTGAGTTCAGCATTTGATGGTTCTCTCTTTTTAATCGGTTTTCCAGCAAAATTAAGAAGAAGGTTGATTTCCTTTGGAGTTATTGAATCAAGATTCGTGTATCACCAAGTGTTTCATAATTGAAATAACTTTTCATGAGGTTATAATTACTTTTATTCTGCTATTAGTTTTAATTATGTTTAATTATTATTTGTTTGGAAATGTAATAATGATTGTTTTTAAAATAATAAAAAATATTAAAATAAATATTAATTTAATTTTTTTTTTAAATATTGGCAGGAAAAACAATGCAAAAGTCACTATGAGAGCCAATATTTGATATTCAAATTTTTAGCTGTGATTTGAAAGTATGATTATAGTTGTTTTTTAAAATATTTTTTATTTAAAAAAATATTAAAATAATATATTTTTTATATTTTTAAAAATTATTTTTAATATCAGTAATATTAAAATGACATGAAGATATATACAAAAATTATTAATTTGAAACAAAAAAAATAAAAAAAATTTATTTTTCTTTTAAAATGCTTTCAAAATATAAAACCATATAAAATTTTTTTTTGTGCGGTTGATTCCATTAAAGGAATTAATAACATCGTACAGCAAGTTCTCTGGTGCTCCAACCTCATACATTACTATTATTCTAACAAAAAAAAAAACCCAATACACTATAATTAGATTTTAAATTTATTTTAAACTTGTAAATGTCAAGCTGAATCCCCCCTACACATAAGAGAGTTATAGGTCTTTGGGCTAAAAACCAGGTCACCACCGGACCCTAACCTCCCTCAGGCAGCATTATCTCTTAACGTTGTAATAAGTGATGTCCAGCTGGCACCACCAAATCATTAAATTCCCATCCCGACCCAATCCACCAAATTATTAGGCAACTTATAACCACCCCACCACCTTTAATTCATCTACGCTATCGAAGACGATCCCAGTACAGCAGTGCTCCACCGCAATTTGATCGTCTCTTCAATGCCCAACCTCCCACTATTTCTTGTTTTTTTTTGCAGTTAGATGATCGATGTTATCAAATCAGCTTTACGTAAAAAAACAAAAATCATAACAAATTTACTGCTTATGGACCACAACCTAAAGTTCAACCTCAAATCAAAATTACAGTGGTCATAATTTCTTTGTTGTCATGCAATCCAATGACCTAATGTGAATGTTCTCCTGCTCTCTTCGCCAAGGTCATTTTTTTTCTCCTTCATTCCTTTCACTGTTGAGGTAGAAGAATGATTCCTTGAGAAAATGTTTTCTAAATTAAAATGATTTGTGTTTAAGATTCTTACTTAACTAAAATGATAATTTAAGTTTGTCTTTATCTTATAATCTCCCTCGTATTCGTGTATTTAGAATTGAGTTTATTTGAATATTAATAAATAATAATTTAAAAGGTTAAATACTTGTGTGCTCCCATTTTCAATGGGTATCATCATTGCCAAAAATATGGTGAATTTGTGTGTGGTTTCTTTCTCTTTTTTTTGAGAGATTGAATCCTTGTAAAATAATAATAATGCCTAACCCACTTATAATTACTGGTTCCATGGTGGCCCACGAAGCCCATTTTCTTTACTTTATATTGATCTGACCTTCAAGCGGAGGCTGACAATCGTTGCCTTTTCTTAATGGAGCTTGCAAGAGGTCCAGCCATTGATTTTCGTCAATCCCTCACAGACGTGACAGGCAGGTGGTGCGACTATAATCCTTGAAAGTCTTGGTGCAACAGTAAACAAGATAAATAAACGAAGTTCACAAACGCATCATTATTGTCATTGTGTGTTTACTTTGGGGAGGGTATATTTTATTTGGGTTCTCTGTTACAAGTTAACCTCTGTCTCTCTCAAGTTTCTGTTCTTCTCTTCGTTTTTTGTCCTTTTTTTTTTATTGCCTTCGTTGATAGTGTGCCTTTTGATTGTTTGATTTATGTTTTCGGGTCCCTTTTACTTCTACTTTGTTTATTTGCTCATTCTAATCTTCTCTGCTATCGGTTAGGTTATGCTTGTGGTTCTTGGTTTCTTCTCTGGTGTCTGTTAGGGGATTTTTCAGGTTTATTTTTCTCTTTGCTCAGTTGTTTTGTTTACTATGTTAGTTTTCTTTCTTTGTCTGGTTAGCATCTTCATGTTTATTTTGTTTTTGCTTATTTGGGTTGCATGTTTCTTAACTCTGTATATTCTCACATGTTTTCTCAGCTAGCTTCAGGTTGCAGCTTTTCTATCTTCTTGTTGTTTGTTGTTGCTCGCGCTTTAGGGACTCTTTACTGGTATGGCAGGTCCTTTTTTTCTGACGATGTGTTGTCTCTTCTTTCCCCACTTCTTTCTGTGTGGTTCTGGAATTATGTACGGCTTGGATGATTGTGGGGCTGTTTTTTCCTACCACACAATAACATAAGGGGAAATAATCAAGTAAACTCATGCCTAAGATTCCATGCATTCTTTCTCATTGTAATTTGTTCATATCTAATCGTTTGAAGGAAATAAGAAACCACATCCCAGATATTTTATGAGAGTACATCTACAACAAAACATGTCTTCCTAGTAAAATAGAAGATTTAAGAAAAACGACACTTCTTTGTATTATTATCAGAATATGATTTGTGTTTAAATTCCTTCAACTGGCGACAAATATTATATGCAACCTATGAACTCTTATTAACCTATAAGCTTACTGAAGAACTGTGTTTAAATCAATATTTTCTCCACAAAAAAAAAAGCCTTTGTACATTCGTGAAACATGGTCAATTTCAAGATGAAGCTCGAATTTGGCCCAGATAATTACGTCCTTTCATCTTAACAACAAAATTTAAGTTACATCTTTGTCTTAAGAAACGGCAAGCATCCTGATATGCATGGACATAAAGAAATTATGAAGAAGAATACTGAAGGCTTACCCATAAAGGAACCATTACTCGAAAGTTGAAAGGGTAAATCCCAGCACATACACCAAGTGACTCTATGATGTTAGGGGTTACTACATCCTCATAAGCATGAAGAAATGGAGGAGGATATTTAGCTTAAACCCAAATCAAATCATATAAAAAGAAAACCCAAGATTTAGATTGGAAGTGTACAGAAACAGAGGATGAGGAGTAATTTTTCCTCTCTTCTCTTTCCCACTAACACTTATTCTTCCTGTTATTGCATCCCTAACTGAATAGAGAGTGCTAAAATACTCGCTATATATAGCGAGTGTTGATCAAATGGTTAAAATGGCGAGCCATTTAGCTAGCAACAATTCTTCAGAACAAAATTACACATACCATTTAGCCATGACCACCTCCATGATTGCCATTGAATTGACCACACCCCTGCCTCTGGGAGTTGATGAATGCCGGGTGGCAATATTGGCTAAGGCCGGGGGCAAGGATAAAGTTTGATTATTGTGTTGAGTACATGCCTCACACATCAGTAGCATAAAATAAGACTCTTCCAAGGTGAAAAAGGTATCATGGTGAGTGACCATGGAAACAAGAGAGTCATACTCTGAACCAAGAGCAATAAGTAAATACGTGATGTATCATCACACACATCACACATAAAAGGTTGTCCAGTAATATCCAACTTGTCTGTGAGACATTTGATTGTCATGAAATAATCACTTATGGTTTGACTTCCTTTCCACAGAGTAGAGAGTTGAGAGTGAACTTGTATTGTTTTAGCACGAGACTCTGATGCAAAGGCAGTGCTTAGAGCTATCCAAACTTCGGTGGAGGTGCTATAATGAGTAATCTGTGCCAGCACCTCATCTGAAAGAGAAGAATCGATGCAGGTAAGGATAAGATTATCCTGGGTTTCCCAATTAGCAAAGGATGGGTTGGGAATTGTAGAACCATCAGAGGCAGTGATGGTTTTAGCAGGCTGTTGAATGGTGCCATCTATATAGTCGAAGACCTTCTGACCTTTGAGGTAGGGTAACATGGTGGCTTTCCATGTTGGGTAGTTCAAACGTTTGAGTTTAATGAGGTTGATGGAGGAGGATGGGTTGAAGATGGGAAGGTTGGATTTAAAAGTAGTTGAAGTTGTGGAATATTAGGAGGCATACATTTTGAAGAGGATCAATTAACGTGCTTAGGCAGCTCTAATACCATGTAGAATTGCACAAGAAGAAGAGTTTCACAAGAGGGAGAGTTGTATATTATTCCACATACTTTAAGAATACAGTGTATAAGGTTTATAGATAGGTTATCTATAACCTTTTCCTCTACGTAAGCTATTTAAAAATGAAAAGATGATATCACAATGTTAAACAAATCAATTAGCCCGAAATATCAGCTAGTAGTTTCAGTTTTGAATTCTATCTCCAACAGTCTGAAAGCAGAGGATGAATCAGTTTCAGTAACCTGCCATTGAAATGCCTCTGCCATGTATTTGGGCCGAGTTAGCAGTTTCAGAGTTGTCAGGCAATGGTGCTGGGATTTTAGCTGCTGCTAACATCATTATCAGCACTTTCCTCTTGGTTTTTGTTGCGGAGTGGAGTGACAAATCATTTTTCTCGACAATTGGTGAGATACCATGCTGAGAATTTATAATCATCAGAAAGATTGTAACACTTGCTGGAAACAATTATGTATGAGACTTGGTTCTCTATCCTGATTTGCGTGAAACATCAAGAACTGTACTATTTAAGCAGATTTTTGGATCTGCATATCAATTTACAAATGTTTCCTTGACTAGACTGTAGAGGTGGACTTGGTCTCAATGCGCCAGAGCGAGTCTGAAAATAATACTTGGCCACAAACTGAGGGAAAAAAAAATATAGTCGTTGTTTGCTTGGACATTTGAGTATTGATGGCACTATCCCCACTTCGTTGATGAAAATCGTCTCCTGGATTGTGTGTGTTTCAGCCGAAGGGACAATTACTCGGAGTAATGATGATGAGCTATTTTTCGTCCTCCAAAAAAAAAAAAAAAAAGAGGCCATATTAGTAATGTAGAGTAAATGATAAAACACCATGAAAACGAAGTTCGTTTGGTATATGATCTGTTAGAGAAAACAGGATTGGATGATTTTATTCCTGTTAGTATTCAAAATGCGTGGTGCCTTTTCTTCTTGCCTAGGAAGACTGAATTTGGATTATATTATATTTGTATGCCGTCTGAATTCTCAAGTGCCAGTATACATAGTAAATGTTTCCCTCTCTACTTGTCACCCTGTGATCCTGCAAGAATTTTCTCATGCTGCACTTGCAGCAGCCTCTTCACCTGTCATTGGCGGACCCCTGACTGGCCATGGTGTTGCAACAGTGGTAATTATTACTACCTGAAAGAAAATTTAACCCTTACTTTGATGCACTACAATAAGCTAAGTCAAAATCATAATAGCAAAGTTTTCTGTAGAATATGAAAAATCTGCTCTTGAAATTCGAAGTTAACATTGCAGAGAGTATATGATTATAAATTGCTTTCAATTTGGAAAGCTTGATTGTCAAAACAAAGTCACGCGTGCCAACTATATTACTGATGCAGCAAGATTTCTAGTCCCTGAAAATTTAACTAATCTTTTTCTGTTTTCCTTTCAAATGTAAAACCAGGCCTCATCTATGTATATTTTCATTTTGGCAGATTGATGTTTTGGGAGGTTCTTTAGTTGGGACGTTCTTATCAGAAATGGTAGGTTTGAAATTTCAACTTTCGTTTATAATTAAGCAAAAGATATCCCTTCAAAATATATTTTCCTTGTCTCTGCTACATGGATTTACAGAATGTCCAACTTAGTGCACCTTGATTTTGTCTCTTCAACAATGGCAGTCACGCATATAGTTGGACCTGTATTGATGATGGGAGATGATTTGTATCTACCGTTGATCTTGTGGGTCCCACAAGGAGATCCCACTTGATCAACGGTGGGAATGAATCGAGCCACCTAGCATGATACATTGATGACTGGCCCATAATTGTCCTCTATTCTGCATTTGTTACCATCAAAATTTGTTCGAAACCTGTTGATGCTATCAGCATCTCTTACTTCTACCATTTAATTCCTGGTCAATCATAACCAGTATTTGAAACTTTCTGAGGCCAATTAATCCAATATGGAATCCAGTCGGTACATCTTCTTAATTGATAGAAGACATGTATGTAGTGCAATGAATGTTAGTGGAGCCATTAATTTCCAACTACATGGATTCAGCCAGAAGATTTGTATGAATTGTCTAGTCCAAGAATGTAAGGTCTGAAACATCATGGTATTTGTACCTTGAAAATATCCCTCGGTTGGACCAACATGATTTAGCAACCAATAAAGTTTTTCCCATAGACTATTCTCCAGTTGGAATATCTAAGTAATGGACCTATGCACCGCTAACCATGCCATCTTCATCCTTTGCCATGATTTCTTCGGGGAAAATAGTAACATACAGTAAGGAATTTTCTCATTTTCATTTCATGCATAAGGAAACTTAGTCCATCTCTTGCACAGGCCATTGCTTAATTATATTGGAGGGGTTCCTTTTCTTCTCTTTGCTGCTGTAACATGGTTTAGATTGTAAGCCTAAACTACCCTGAGTTTCTTCTAGATGTAAAATCCCAGACCATAAATTTCTTGTTAAAATGTATATATGTAGGAAGAATTTGTAAGTAGTGTAATCGTTGTTTATTTTTAATATTGAGTTTCCCGTCTGACTATACGTGAAGGGAAAACCTCGTTATCACCACAAATGTATTACTTCAATGATATCCCAAACCAACTAATTTTCCCAATTTCATCCCAAATCCATTGAAATTAGACAATGTTGCCTTAATTTCCACAGCTAAATACATGCGAAAAGGACTTGATGTTTCCTTGCATGGACGGACAACTTTGTCACAAAACTGATAAAATTGAGAACAATAACGTGTCATGTTACAAAAATGAGGTTTTTGATCACTTCTATTTTATTATATTTGCTGTTCATTGACTTATTTTTCTTGTTGGCTCTCCATCGATAGGTTAAATCCAAAGTTTTGTAGCTCAAACATGCGTGGATTGTTGTTGTATTTGCTTGGATTCTCTTGCTTCCTGAGAGCTTTGCTACGTAGAAGACATGGCTTGATGGCTATAAAGTCCAAGCTGCAGAGTAAAAAAAATGACCTTTCCGTGTGGAAAAATTCTCTTTCTTAACTCCTTTGTGGTGGTGGG
Source organism: Populus nigra (assembly GCF_951802175.1). Classification (NCBI taxonomy): domain Eukaryota; kingdom Viridiplantae; phylum Streptophyta; class Magnoliopsida; order Malpighiales; family Salicaceae; genus Populus; species Populus nigra. The sequence continues at coordinate 42,275,423 of NC_084852.1, read as the reverse complement.
GCAACAATTTGTACACATACAAGGGTGGAGAAAAAGAGGTCGGAAAACTTTGGCAGATGTGGCACCTCCACGCCCATCCATGAAGACTTTACAAGGGAATTGAATAAAAAAAAGTCAAGACTTAAAAGATGACAAATCCCCCTCCCTGGCCTCCCCCTTTCCATCTCTTTTTCCTTCTCCATTTTCAACTTCTGCTTTCGTACATTTTGCTTACCTGTCCCATGCTTTCCCACTTTCTTCCTCCCTCGATACCTCATTGTATTAGACAGTGTGGTAGCAAACTATCTCTCCACTCCCCCTCTCCGTGTGTGTGTTTCTTTGACTCTCGTCTTTCAAAAAAGATTGTTCTCGGTCCAACCTTTGATCGATATTCCACGTCCCAAGATCTTACATACATCCCGTATGATTACTTGATGTAGAAGACAACATGTTATTAATCATAATTGAAAGGATTTTATCATATAATATCGGAACTCCAATTCTTTGTTCATGCTCTCAGTATTAATATCAAAGTGGCATTGAAAATACTCAACTCGTATAATATTGCAAAACCTAGGAATCTTAGTGCCCTCTTGACACGCCCTCTGTGCGCTCGTGATATTCCTTTTTCCACACAAATGATTCTCGCTAAGCAGGAAATGATAAGAGATTAAAAAGAGAGATTAGTCGGATTAACCCATGCTAAAACTAAGAATCCGAAGATTTTTTCCTGCTTGTAGAGAATCCTAAACTTAAATATATTATATATATATATATAAAAACCGATACCAGCAAAGCAACGCTCCTACAACTATCAACTGTGCCCCCCCAGTTCGTTAAACGAGCAGAAAAGTTTACAGGGCGCAAGATCTTGTGGGGTCTTTATGGAGATGCCCAGTGAGTGACATTAGAAATGTGACACCGACAGCCACCAGCCACAACAGTTATGGTACCAGAGATAGTTTTATTATATTGGGCTCTTGTTAGTCACATGGAAGTGAACTTTGCACGTGCAACCTCAGAAGCCGAATATTGTAGAGGCATATTCTTCATCGGTAGCTTTGAGAAAAGGAGCATAATCAACCATTCTCCACTAACATTCCCTATTGTGGCAATATTAAAATGACAGCCAAAAATGGATTGGAAGAGGGAGGGAAAAATAAAATTAATTTAATCTCGGAAGACATGGATCGATTCAAGACTATGGCCAGCATACCTTGACCTTGTTTCATGCTTCATGGGATGAACGGCGTGGGATAAGATTTCGGGAGAGGAGTCAAATTCTTGGACTTGATTTGTTTTGCTGCTATAAAATTTGTCAAATCCCATTTACATGTATGCGCAGAAGAAATCCCTTAGCACCGCTGCTTTTTATGCACAAGCTTTTTGCTGTTTCTGGGTAAGGAGCTTCCTATTCTGCGCTTGGTGATTGCATGAATCTTATCCTTGTTAGAAAACGAGGAAGCCTTTCAAGATATTTTAGTACAGGCCACTGTGGTGAGCGAACCACATTTTGCAACAGCGAGCATCGCGCGTGCTGGAGCTGCGTCGCCTGTTTTTTTCCTTCTCCTTTAGGCCTCCCAAACACCCCCTCGGTGTCCTTCTCAGAAAATAAATTAATCTCGACTACCAAGAGCTTTTACCATGTGCCTAATCTTTCTCCGACGCGCTCGTTGTTACATAAGAAATTGTTCCGGCGGGCGACGTGGTGACAAGCGAAAACCGCTGTCGGCGCGAGGTATGGACCCCACGAGGAGTCTCGTTTCTCGAAGGGTTCTTTTGGTTTGCTTGTGTGGGGTCCTCACTAAGCCGAGATTGAGCACCATGAACGGCTACGAGCCGCTGCCGACTCTCGAACTAACAACCAAACTAAATAAGTTTCCTAACCAAACAGATAATTTCAATTAATCCTCAAATCTTCAAAACTAAGCAATATAGTCCTAAAGCTAAAGACTTCCCTTGTGTTTTTTCTTAATTGTCCAAGCATTCTCGAGCTAGATTCTACGCAACAATATCAATTCTTTGCATATAGCTTCAAGATTTCATAATTAGTAATTCTTGTTTACTATGCATTGTCATTAACAGGACATGTAGCGTTGACGTTGTTAGCAGCATGCATTAGTAAATACTGTTTATTATTATTATTATTATTATTATTTCAGCTAGGAAACTTGTCTGGGCTAAATTGACCAGCTCGTGATAGTTTTGGAAACTTAGAGACTTAAATGAAATCATATATTTAGTTGAAAGACTCGTTTGTAGTTTTCCAGATAAATAAAATAAAACGTCATGTCTCTTTGACAGGCAGCGTGGGGCCTGTTTTTGGACTGTCTCTGTATCTTATGCCACGCGCTACCTACCTTGACTGACCTTAACTAGCCTCCCTTTGTCGTGTTTTCCCCCCTCCCTATTGCTTTGGTCACTGTCTGCATTATATCATTGCCACCATTTCATCTTACATTTATGAATGTAATTTTACTATGTTCCTCTCTTATACTGTGTCTGGTAGTTGCCCTACTCAAAAATATTTTCATTTAAAAATATATTAAAATATTTTTTTATATTTATACTTTATTTATAATATTATAAAAAATTAAAAAAACATCAATTTTTTTAAATTAAAAATATTTTTAAAACATATCTAGGCATTATAAGAATTTTCATCCCGCTCCAATATTAAAGTTCTTTTCCTAATAAATCTTAAATAAATTATGTGAATTAAAGTATGTTTTGGGATTTTTTTATAATATTATTTTTTAATCAAAATATTTAAATATTAAAAAACTTCTTCTTGACAAAAAGTAATATATATTGTTAGAAAAAGCTGGCCTTTTTTTGAGGTGATTTTCGTTTAAGTGGGAATTTAGCATGTGGGGGGATGATTCTTCTGTTCTTGAGAAGAAGAAGTTCATATTATCGGAAGCAATGGACTTTATATTTCCAATGAGGATAAATTCTAAATAATCATTAAGGCGTACACAAAATGATATGTGACAACTTAATCTTAATAATTAAATTAAATTAAACACAATTTAATGTATAATTAAAAGTTTTAGTGGATCAAACTCCACTTACATTATTTTATTTTATCTCTTATCATTTTCAAGAAGAAATTGTTTGTAAGAATCACAAAGCATCCACATTGTAAAAAAGAATTCATGAATACAAAGAAAAATATAAGTACTCGTTAATATAAGAAAATAAATGTGTCAAATCCCATGTGACAAAATAAAAGTAATAAATACCAAAAAAGAAATGCGGGGAAAATATCTGACTCCACCAATTAATATCCTTCAATACTAATTACTAAATTAAACTTTCCAAATAAATGATGTGGTCTCTCTTCTTTTCTTTATTAAAACAAAAATAAAATAATTAATTACATCTAGCATTTAATAAAAATAAATCAAAACCTTAAAATAAAATGGAACGTGGGTTGTAATGACTTTAGCACGTGTACCACCACCTCCGACGTCCTCTTCTTTTCTTCTATTCGCCTTTTCCACCTATCCCTCTTTTCATTTTTTCGCGTCTCTCGCCTCGCTATTTCCTCTCACTCTCCGCCTCCTCTTTTTTATCCCTCTCGCTGCCGTTGCTTCTAAGATCCCTAAAGACTCCCCGTCGTTTGATCCTTCCGCGTAATCTCCACACCTGATTCCGTCGATTCCAATCAAATCTCGAGGTACTTACAGTTAACATCTTAAATTTGGATTTTGTTTTTTCGAATCGGAATTCTTGTGATTCACGGCCTGTCTGGTTGCTGAGAAACTGAAGGAAACCATGAAGAATTAGAGGGTTTTTTGTGTTTCTTAATTAGTTGGGCTGAGAAGTTCTTGCTTCAGATAGTTAAATAGTTGAGCTTTATCGGTTTTGGCTTTGTTTTCAGTTTTTTGGATTTTGTAAGCAGTCAGACGGGGTAGATTTTGATTTCTTTTATCATGTCCCATGTTTTTTTAGTGTGTTTAGCAAAGCTGCTTAAAACTTGTAGTAAATTTTTTATTTTTATTGGTTTGCTTGATTGGCAATCAAGGAAGACTGATAAGCCTTTTTTGGCTTAAACTGCTAAAGTCCTTTCTGTGTTTCATTCTTAGCTTTATAGATCTCAGTTCGAATATTTGATTTTTGTTATGTTTTCCTCCGTTTATGTGATTAACTTTTGTTTTTTTGTTTTTTTTTTTTAATTGAGATTCTGGATAGATAATCAGTGAGTATGCTCCATTTGAATTATGGCAAGAACCAATGTGTCTGGTTTCGTTTTGTGAAAGATGTTTGGATTCTTTTAATGGATTATATTTGAACTGATATGATGTTTACGTAATAATTGATGTTTCTTCTCGTCTTATTCTCAAGAATGCTTATGAAGGTTTGACCTGCTGTCAACCTTGCAGCTTTTTTATACTTTTTCATTGTTGATTATCTTATCGAATTCTGCTCTTTTTTCCCTCGTAGATCTGCTGGTGGCACCTGGTTGTTGCGTTTGGTCTCTGCTTTTCTTCTGGGGTGTTCAGAGAGGTTTGCTTAAATTTTTGAAGTGTACTGTCCCATTTGGTTAGCATTTCAGAAAAAAAATATGTTCTGTTTGACATCAAATTCATTGCTTTTACTGAGTAATTTTTATTTATTGACTCAATAATTTATAATAGTTACAGCACTAGAATTGTCTTCTTATGTTATTTTTCTCATCATAAGAGTCCCTGATATATTCCTAGCCTGATGGATGTAAAGACTCTTGATTGAATTTGGGAGTATTTGCATTCATGAGCTCTGATGTTGATTCTTATTACCTTCTTAGTGCTGTATTTCACGATGTCTGCAAAAGTACTTCCGAAGCAACTTGTTTTGCTTTAGTTTCTTTCTTTTTTCTTTTTTCTTTTTTCTTTTAGTGGGAGTTAATTGTTGCAAGCTTCAATAGATACAAACATTTACTTAATCTCATGAGATGATGTTGAATCTGGTTGCATTTACTTTTTGGTAATGCTTTGACGTATTTTTTCTAACCATAGGACTTGTGAAACAGGAAGGTTGACTAGCATACTGTTATGAAGGAACCTAGTGTGCCCGGATTCATCCTCTTCTGTTCCAACTAATCAGCCTACTTCTGGGTTAAACTAAATAAGAAAATGGACCGTTGTGATACATCTGGATTCGTTAGTGGGGGTGGGATGTACCCTTTCAGAGACATCTAACCCTAGTTCTGTAGCTAATTTTTTCGACATCTAACCAAGTTTTGTAGTTTATTTTTCTTGACCCCAGAAGTCAGGTGAATTTTTCATTAAGATTGATCTTAGGTTTGGAAATCACTTTATGTTTAGCCATTGCTTCATGGACAACAGACTCCGGAACTTTGGTTTTGCTGCTGATTGCCCTTCAAATGCATCCAAGATTTTGGGCAGTTCAATGCCCGTTGGAGTTGGAGTAGCTGGCACCAAATTCAGTGCAGATACTGTCTTGCGCCTTGATTCCCTAGGATCTTTGGTTCCCTATGGGTCTCCCTCTAAGGGTATTAAGCGGAAGCGGAATTTGATTGATGGATCCATGGGCCTAAATGTTGGTTCTTCACTGTCCCTTGGGCTTCACCGCTCTTCAAGTTCTTCAGACAGTAAGGGGAGTTCAGCAACTGCTTGCACAGCAATGTCTTCTGCCAAAGAAACTGATGAAGAGTCCTCAATGGATCTTGAATTGGACTTCTCTCTCCATCTTGGCAACGAGAAGATGTCGAGCCCGAAGAAGCCTGCTGGTTCAAATCTCAAAGGAATGGAATTGCAGCCCAGGGTTGACTTGGAGCTGAGTCTCTCCACTGGTCCTTCTGAATCCGATATTACTAGCATCCATCCACACTCTAGTTCACTTGAATTTGGCATGGATATGCCGCTGGCAATGGGTGGAGCATCAAATGTGGATGAACGATTGACATCAGATAGTTGGAAATCAGGGATTGCATTGCTTCCATTGCAGATTTCCCAGAACAAAGAGGCTAGCTTCTTCAACCAGATTCCAAGAACTAGGGATCCTACTTCCAGTTTTCCAGACCACTCATCTAGTGTGATAACGCCAAAGAGTTCAGTCACCTGCACTTCTGGGATAACACAGCAGCAACAGCCATATCAACGCAGCACTAGCTCAAAGTTATGTCAGGTTGAAGGATGTGGAAAGGGTGCCAGAGGTGCTTCCGGCCGTTGTATTTCACATGGTGGAGGCCGAAGGTGTCAGAAAGCAGGCTGTCACAAGGGAGCTGAGGGCCGAACAGTGTACTGCAAGGCCCATGGGGGTGGACGCCGCTGTGAATTCCTTGGTTGCACAAAAAGTGCAGAAGGTCGCACAGATTTCTGTATTGCCCATGGTGGCGGGCGGAGATGCAGTCGTGAGGGTTGTGCTCGAGCTGCCAGAGGAAAATCTGGTTTGTGCATCCGACATGGTGGGGGTAAGAGATGCCAGAAAGAAAATTGCACAAAGAGTGCAGAAGGTCTATCTGGTCTCTGCATTTCTCATGGAGGTGGTCGGAGATGCCAATTCTCAGGATGCACAAAAGGGGCACAAGGGAGCACCATGTTATGTAAGGCACATGGTGGAGGGAAACGCTGCACTGCTCCAGGATGCACCAAGGGTGCTGAAGGGAGCACTCCTTTTTGTAAAGGCCACGGAGGAGGAAAAAGGTGCGCCTTCCAACGTGGTGGGGTTTGTAGTAAGAGTGTACATGGAGGGACTAACTTCTGCGTCGCACATGGGGGTGGAAAGAGGTGTGCTGTACCTGAGTGCACAAAGAGTGCAAGAGGACGTACAGATTTTTGTGTCCGTCATGGCGGTGGAAAAAGGTGCAAGGTTGAAGGATGTGGTAAAAGTGCTCAAGGCAGCACCGATTTCTGCAAGGCACATGGTGGAGGGAAGAGATGCTCTTGGGGTCATCCTGGGTCAGAATATGGTAACCTACCTTCTGGTCCTTGTACCTCATTTGCAAGGGGTAAGACAGGTCTCTGTGCACTTCACAGCGGTTTGGTGCAGGACAAGAGGGTTCATGGTGGTGTCACCTTGGGACCTATGGTTCAGGACCCTAAAATTAGTCATTCTGAGAAGACGAAAGAAGTTGTCACTGTCGAGGACATGACTGTCGATATTGTGAAGATGGGTACTAGTGCCAGGGATTCATTGGGCAGAACTACTTCTGATTTGAAACATTTTGGAGTCTCAAATGGTCATCTCTCTGCCAGTGAAGCAGGTCTCTCATCAATGCCAGTTTTTGTATCAGAAGGCAGGGTGCATGGAGGCAGTTTGATGGCAATGCTTGCTGGTGGTTCTGGTGTTGGCTCATGCAGCAACCAAATTGTAGCTGGAGATCCACCAGAGCCAAGAAAATCATATATTACAACTCAGAACTGGATGTAAGACTTCTTTCACCTGTGTTTGATTTGTTCTTAGCTAGTGAAAGACTTTCTAGCTGTTTGGGTCCTTCGGATTTATTTGGTCTAGTCTGTTGGTGTTTAGACCTTGTTCTCATTCATTTGTCAAGATGGAGAGGGCATGCAAGATCCTTGACACCTTTGTGTGGGAAAACCAAGTAGGTTAGTCAGCATCAAGTCAGGTCTGGTGTTCTTTTCTTGTAAATATTTCTCTCTCTTCAGCAGGTTGTGGTGTACTCAGGTTGTAGCCTGTAAGGTCGGTCAGTTTGTTAAACATTCTGGTTATAATAAATCCTTTAAGCAGTATCATGTTAGTTAAGGTTTTGAATTTTATTTCTGGTTAGAACTGCTTTACTGTTGAGCCTGTTTTTCAGAGTGCATACCTTGCTGTGATTCAAGAGCTGTTTGTGGATGCCCAACAAGCTGCGTTGTATACTTGCTGGATTTTATTGGGATGTTACCTGGATGCCAAATCCTTTAAGGCTTTGCATTATTCAGGAAATGGTTTCCTTCGGAGTTTGAGTGCAGTACTGATGACAATGACTTGTATTCCGGAAATGATACCCAGTAAGAGAAGGCCCCAACAAATACCGATTTAGACAATAGGCTTTGATATCTTCGAGAACCATGTTCTAAAATCTTTCAGCAGTTGATTCCTGCAGCCAGATTGATCAATCCAGGACCCTAATTTTGGGAGTCAAAAGGGTCCATGGACCTCTCAACGACCTAGCCCGCCCATAGGACTTGCAATGTCTTGCTTGTTTTTCAATGACGGTCTAGCTCTGATTGATGGGATCCTTCCAAGCTTGTTGGACCTACTTAACTGTAACAACCGACACCTGATCAAGGGAGACTTCCGCCTTTAACCCTCCCTGTAGGAGCACTAATTTGCTTCTCGTGGTGAGAATGTGAGGAGACTAATTTCATGATGCTAACTCGTGGGCTGAGTGAGGCTATGATTTTCAAATTGAACTCGTAAAGTAATTGGACGACTAGATGAAAAGATAAAACAAATTAAAAATGTAACTGCCGAGAAAAATTACTTAGAATATATATATATATACACACACACTGGGCCAGGTCCAAGCGGCTGGACTTCCAACCACTAGGGCTAATACCCACGTGTGGCTGAAGTTTTTTTCTAATTAGTTGAGATATTCCCTGTGCTGAAGTTTTTTTCTAATTAGTTGAGATATTCCCTGTGGCTGGAAATTTTATAGACAAAGTTCAACCTAAACCATTCTTATTAAACCCGGCCCGGTCCGGCCTGGCTGGCCAATTCAGGACCCTATAGCTGGACCGATCCAGGTTTAATAAAAAACCGACGGTGGCAGCAACCCGGCCAAACCCAGGCGATCCGGGTGACCCGGCGGGTTGACCCGGGCGAATCCGGAAGGGCCTAGGTTTTTTTTTTTTTTTCAAATGTGGGATTTGAAACCCATTAGTATATATACTCTATGTTCCTAAGAAAAAAGTCATGTTTTTTCAATGTGGAATAAAAAACCTTTTGATTTAAATACTTCAACTTAAAAGAATAACATAGTATCTTTTTAATGTGGGATTTGAAGCCCTTTCGTATATATACTCTATGTTCCCATGAAAAAAGTTATGTTTTTTCAATGTGGGATGAAAAACTTTTTTAGTTTAAATACTTCAACTTAAAAGCTTAATATAATATCTTTTTAATGTTGGATAAAAAACTTTTTAAAATATTCTTTTAAACTTCATTATTTATAATATGTATAATCTATCTTTACATGGATTTTTTCATATAAAATATTAAAACTTTGATTTTTTATTTTATTTTCCCGGGTTGACCTATGAAACCCGGAACCCAGCTTCTTGGTCGTGTCAACCCTCGGGCCAGGTTTAATAACTATGACCTAAACCCGATCTTGTCCTAGTCTAACTAATCTATCAAACATGCTATTCTATGCATTTTTATGGGTTCTCATTAGCCAACTTTTCATAAACACAATCCACACTTAGTTTTTTCTTCACTTTCTTTTCTATACTTTTTAATGCAAATCTAGTACATATTTCTAGCCAATAATCGCACATCATAGCCAATATTTTTCACTAATAATATGCATGACAAATCAACCAAGAGTTGTTATGTCCAGCTAAATCAATTTTTTCATCAACAACATAGTATCTTCTACACGAAGAAATTTCAATGCATGGTATATAAATACACCTAGAAGATCGATATAACACAACCATATAATAATTTCTAGTAAGAAAAGCTAAAAAAACACCTAGCTAAAGGCCATGAAAGTCAGGCAACGTCTTGGAATGCCATGCCAAATAATTATTTGTTTATATTCATTTAATTTTTTTCTCTTGTTATATATTCATTTCTCTATAAATACGTACTGACTTAAACATCAAATAATTATTTGTTTTTTAGGGGACTTATTTTTACAGGAATCACTTGTTAGCCTAGTTTCTCTAGCCAAGAAAATTATTTTTTGTGTGAAGTTTTTTTCACGACCTCATCAATGATGTCATTTGTGGAAAACAAGAAGAAAAAAGCTAGTTCATTCTCTTTCACTCTTCATCAAAAAGATTATTCATGGCTGATGAAACCCCAGGACAATGGAGAGTAATTGATTTCTCTAACATAGGGACTTCAGTTCCATTAGTTCTCCAACAACTCTCTTAACAAGTATAAGTGCAAGTGCTCAATAATGTTATTTTAGCCATACAGGAACAACTTCACACTCTTCCATTTCATCAACAAGAAAGTCAACATATAACTCCATTACATACAATAAGTGCATGGAGATAACTTTAGTTGCATGAAGAAATATGACAAAACAACATGCTAGGTAGGCACAATACTCAAACTCTTTGAATGAGTCAACACTCCTCAACAGATCCTAGCCACAAGTGTGGATATTTCCATCAATCTTTTTCTTCTGAGTCTAATCTCGTTCACATGCTCTTCATCATGAAAAAAAAACCCAAAAAAATGTCCATAAGAATGCACTAGCTCCTAAACATCATTCCTAAAGTATAGAAGAATCTCTACTTTAGTGTTACACACTCACTTTGGGATTGTATCGCTATAAAGGTCAACCTATATAGCTATTATACCTTACAAATCCTAGGGAGCACATACAAAATATCAAAAGTATTCTGGAGGTGGTGATAACAAAGAATGATGCCATGTGTAAGATTTTTTTTTATAACTTTTCATGGATTTGCTAAGGTGTGATATCATAGACTTGATACTAGCTCTATCCTAGGTCTTTGTGATTTCTACATGAAGCTCATTTCTTGTTTTAGCACCAGTATTCCAATTGAAAAAAGTATAACTAAAATCTTTGCTATTATATAATGAAAGAGTCAAAGTACTAGGGCATATCTTTAACGAGGAAATTCTAAGAAAAAAAAATATGCTTGAACCTCTTGCCGCCAAATCTCTTATTAGTGGAGTTTATAACTACTCATTATAGAAACACCTATACTCTTTCCATGACAAAACACTTCTTAAAATGAACCAAGTGATGGAAAACCATGTTCGAGTAGAGGAAGCTAGTGTGACTAGGAAGGGTTACTATCGTTTCCAAATAGAAAAATCTCTATAATATCACTAGTCTTCTACCAAGGGAAACATGCATGATCGCTTTTTATTTCTTGGACTTCTGACCACACCTCTCACCACCACACGAGCTGATGTGTTGATCGCCATAGAGGGAAAAGATTTAATGCAACACCCACCTCCAATGAAAGGTGGTTCAAACATAAAGAACCCCAATAAATTTTGTTTCTTTCACCATGATCATAAGCATAACACTAAAGAGTGTCAAGCACTTAAAAAAAGATACAAAGATTGATCTTTAGATGATACCTTTAATAATTTACGAAAAAAGAGATACAACCTAAACAAACAAGAAAAAAGTTCTCATGATACACTGCATGAGATAATATAAATTTTAGAAATTATATCTCCATTGTTTTTTTAAAAAAAAATAGTAGTGCTTTTCATGCATCCTACAAAATATCTCCATGAAATCTCCATGAAAAAGTCTTTATGTCTCCAAGTTCTCTAGGTCTCCATGATCATTTTATCTTTTTTTTAAAAAAATTAAGGATCCTTATTAAGGTTTCAATGACCACTTGTCTCCAAAAAAAAATCTAGATCCTTCTTGATTACTCATGAACATTTTCCTCTAAAATTGAATTTTTATACCCCTTCATAGTCCAACTCACTTTTTATTTCTAGACTATTTCTCTTCTAGAAACAAACAAACAAAAAAATTCTTCTCTTTCTTGCAAAAACTTAGCAAAGAATTACATGAAGAAACTTCATACAGGAAGAATTAATAAAAGTTAAAGGTGCTCTCATGCATATCTAGCTATGATAATATTATCATGTAATCATAGCCTAAAAAGGTAATATATATACGATAAGTATTTTTCTCTTTTTAAAGTAATATATGTTTAAAATACTTAAAGGCAAATAATGATACAAGAAAAATAATTAAAAAAAATATTTCCAGTCGTTTGGGCTAGCACAAATGACTAGACTTCCATTTACTTGGGTTCATGCCCACGTAGATGGAATCTTTCTAGCCAGTTAGGCATAACCTAAATGATTGTAAATTTTATAATCAAAGTACAACTCAAACCTAATATTATCTTAGTCCAACCAATTTACCAAACACTCTCTCGTATGTATTTTTGCGAGTTTCCATGAATCGTCCACACAAACTTTTCATGTGTTCTATTCTATGCACACATGATTTTTTCTACGCTTTGTTTTGTACTTTTTATATAGACCAAGTACCTATTTTTTAGACAATAATCACATATCATCACCAACATTTTTTGTTAATAGCCTGCATTGCACAACAATGCACAGCACATCAACCAAGAGCCGTCATTACCAATCAAACCAATTTCCTTACTAATAATACAATATCTTCTACACGAAGAAATTCCAAGACATGATGAATAAATACACTCATGCAAGCAAAGCAAGAAAAAAGGCCAGAAGATCACCATAATACAACCACATAGTAATTTCTAGCCAAAAAAAAAAAAAACCAACCAAAAAGCTAGGCAAATGCCATGAAAGCTAGGCAAATCCCTAGGAAACCATGCCAAATATGCACTGATCCCTCACCTCACCTCATTTTTTCTCCTGCTATATATTTTTTCCTTGCTTGTCAACCCAGTTAGTTTCGCTAGCTAAGAAAATTATTTTTTTATGTGAAGTTTTTTTCACGATCTCATCGACATCAACCCAAAACCCCTCTTTCGTTTTCTGTTGTAAAACCACAAGTAATGCTGCTATTCATGCTTTAGATTCTTATAAGCTGAAACAAGAAATGAAAAAACTTAAAACTTTTTTCTTATTGTTATCTCAGGTGATTACAAGTTACAACACCTATTAGAGCCTATAATATTTTTCACCCTCTAATTTATAATTTTCTTTTTGGTAGTATAACTTGCACATTAGGAATGTATCGAAATCTGTATATTTTCCAGCTATACACCCTCATGATTGAATTTGGCCATCTTTGAAAGCACATCAACTGCTTCAACCAAGTGATCGAGCCTGGCAACAAACTCAATGAGTAAGGAAGTAAAATTGGCAAGTGACAATGCTGCAGTGCTCTCCAATGCTTTCATTCTTGGCAGAAAGTCCATACCGAGACCTCCTTCTTCTTCAAAAGCATCCACTTCCCTTGATGGCCATGAATGGAGTCTTCTTGACTGTTTCCTCATCATCTCATGGTAGGACTCTGTCTGTTGTGGAGGAGTCCCTGAAGGCACGTTTTGGTTTATTTGACTCAAGTTATTTTCTGTACTGTTACTGTCAAACTCGGTTAATGGATTCGAGAGGTCGTACTGGGTGGTTGAAAATGTGACGGGGAGCTTGGTAAGTGGTTTGGAAGAGTTGTCAGGAGGATCAAAATTAGATGCGAGGAGATAAGAGTGCATGTCTATGGCTCGTTGCAGGCGCTCCGTTGAGCTATGAACCTTCTTTAGTAGTGAGGTTTTTGGGCTTCGCTTCATGTTACTAATGTCTTTTCCCAAGCTCCTAACGAGCTCTGCAGCATGTGTTGCTGCTTCCTGAATCTCTGAGTAGAATGTGAACCGGAGGTTGTGAGGTGCCTACAGATAGAAAATAACTTCAAAATTAATAATGTTTGCGATATACAATCAGAAAGTAGTTATATTTTATTAAGTTTTCACTCTATCAGATTTATGTTGACTCCTGTTTCTGAAACCATCTACGGGTTCTACGACTATATCTAGTTGGTCAGTTGGCTTAGCGAAAGAAAGGTGGAGAAAAGAACTTCTGCGGGTTGAAGCTTACCAAGTATGAAGTTTCCCATTGAATCTGAAAATCCGAGTTATCTTGCAACCTGGCTTTGCCATGGATCAGCCTTATAACCAGTGGACTAACAAATTTTTTTTTTTTTTTGTACGCATATATAGATGAATACATAGTTTCTATTGTAACCACATTGTTTTATTAAAAATTGTTCTTTAGTTGTGCCTTTTCACTTGTATTATTAGTATTTTGGTTACAGATTTCCCAATTCTGAGATATTTTGGGAGCTCCCACCTATGCATGATGTTTCTTAAATAGTATTCCTATAAATGTGGATCGATCCAGTATATAATACGAAGACATAGGTCATGCTTACTGTGGATTGAACTACCATTAATTAATCAAGTCACGGGAATCTTCGTATACTTGTTATTATGGGAACAATTCAATTGATATGAGACAAAGAACAAAGAATAAATGGAGATTTATCATTTGTGTGTTATCTCTCAGCGAGTCAATATTCTTATGCCATCCCCTTAATGGAAGCCAATCGAAAGAACAAATACTTCGTATAATTTGGTTCGAGTCCGATTTGCCTTTCCAAGTGTTCTTTTGTCTTAGAGAAATCTAGCTAAGGTAGGCTTTGTTGGTTGCAGGCATATTTGTACACAGTTAGCATCTGATTCTGCTAAAGAAGAATATGAATATCCCGTCTGATAATTTATGCACACCTTAATAAGCAACATTGAAGTTGCACACTGGATGCACACGCATAGATAAAATCAGAGAAAAGTGAAAGGAAAATACCTGAATCTCAGAGTGTAAAACACCATGAAGTGCCATGACCTCATAAGCACAATATCGTAGAACTGCCCCAACTTTAACATACTCTGACCATGGATAGAAGAAGTGTCGAAACTTGCCATGCGGTGGCTCCCATTTCGCCGAGTTGGCCTTTCAAACGAAGCCAGCAGAAACAATGATCATTGTTAATATTTGCAATTCAAAATAAGCTAGCCTTGACAGCAAACGTGTTAACACATATTTACCAAGGATTCAAGTTTTGCAGAGGAGTTTAGGGTACTTTTGCATCTCCTGTAATTTGGCTCATCTGGAAATTCATCCATCACAGTCTTGGAGAACTCTGGATGATCTAGCCCTTCGTCTTCTAAATATTTCTTCACGCATTCTAGAATTCCGAAAAAGAGTACTGGCATTAGTTCCTATCTATTATTTGTTCCTCTTAATATATAAACTAATGTGTTGGTGGTAATTAGATAATATATCCATACGCTAAAAATGAAACCTGACCGATTGTCTTACCTTCGAGAGAGTCGGCTACCGAGTTAAAGCTGTTGACAAGTTCCTTGTGCAACTGCTCCCCGGCCCATATAGGAAAAACAAACACATTCACTAGGACTGCTACGAACCCTCCAATGGCAATAGAGTACAGTCGGTCCATTGCTGTTGTTATTGGATTCCCCATCCGATAACCAGATACTATGATCAAGCAGTAGGTAAAGAGTATGACCCTGAACCCATATTCATATGGCACGAGTGATGGCCATAATTTCATGAATGATGTAATAGACCCTGCAAATAATATTGCATATGAAAGTTATTTAGCATATACTAATTTAATCTCATTCTCTTGTTCCTAGCATTTCAAAAATTTAGAAGCTATACCAATCAGAAAGATGCTAATGCCAATTATAATAGGCTCGGCAACCCGGCCCGACTGTATAGCTAACTGAGCAACCGCAATAGCCAATACTCCTGCAAGCAAGCTTCCAAGAGCTCGGTTGAATCCTCGATTAAAAGTTGCACCTTGAGAAAACAACAGCCATAAAGCTTGCAGCTGTTAAGGTAACTTTCTTTTAAATTTTTGCAACTCATTTTTTTTAATCTTTTCGGTATAGCACGCAAACAATGGCTTTTCATTAATTGACATATGAGCATGCAAAAAAACAAAAACCCATAAACATGTGTCTGCAGATAATTGGAATCATATACTTACCAACTGTGTATTCGAACATGATAGCCACAGTGAGAATGGACCAGATGATATTGGTGCCGAATATATCATAAGGTGCTCGGAATAGTATAAGCAAGGACACTAGAAGAACAGCTAGGCCAACTTTTAAAGCGAATTTAACTCTGTTGCTATCTTCTTTGGCAAATTCCCATACACTCCAAATCCATGCCTTACAGGAGGAAAATGCTCCAGTGCTGCCTTCTTTGCTGGTACCAGGCAGCTTCGATTTGGTAGCCTCTGGTGGAATGTTGATCTCGAAGCTGCCCTTTTTGCCATTCATTCTCCAATCAATTATAAACTCTTCCAAGTCTTTCGGCCTGGTTTGCTTTGAATTTTCCGTATTGTTAACTTGATCAGTTGCTGTTATATTTTCCAAGAAAAAGACTTGAAACTAAGTGAAAAGTTTGAAGCAAAGTAGGGTTCGGATGAGAATGACGAGCTCATAAGAATTGCAGGACTTGATGTTGCTAGATGTGGGATGTTCATGAGAAGGAGAGAGCAATTTAAAGAGTCGGGGGATGCAAGCTAAGTCGGGGTGCAACTAGGGAAGAAAGTATGTCTAGTCATGATATGATATATAAAGAAAAAGAATAATACAGCAATAATAGAAGAGAAGATGAAAACTTAGGATAAAGATGCTTAACCTCAATAATGCTGCATGGATGAGGAATTAGAATCTAAGAACTGCATGGTCATGCAATTTCAGTCGCCACGCACATTTTCTCTTTCATAATATCTCACCGTGGAAGATTTTGACGTGGTGATGGTAACAGAGTAGATCGGTAATGGTGACGGCAACAGTGACTGTAATATAGAAAAAGACCAGCCAAAGATTTATTATGTTATACAGAGCATAAAACTGTGTCTTCATGTATTTGGCATCCAAATATATACACATTTTGCATCATGCCATATTATTATTATTATTATTATTATTATTATTATTTATTTTGTTATCTGGCTTGTTTTTTCATTAATATTAATTTACTTTTTTCAGCATATGTGGAAAATTTTCGAACTTTCTACTGATAGGAACATGTGCACTTCTTGTGAATCGCTCTTCACGGTTATCAATCCAGTCCATCAGCCAAAACTAGTAGGATTGTTAAAACCTGAACCACTCAGATCAGTATTTGTATAAATGATACACAAAAGATTAGCATATGGCTCTGCCACAAACGGAAATCAGCAAATCATCAAGAAGGCTAAAAAAAAAATAGTAGAAAAATAAAAAGGGCACCGGAATTTGTTAGGTGATAATTTCTGGTCATTTGGTTACTGCAATTCTCATCAATTTGTTAGAGGCTCCTTGAAGTTACCATAAAAGCAACTCGATAGAGAGGTTAGAGCAAGCTGCTGGAACTCCTTATGTGGAGATGCCTTTTTACTTTCTTCATGTGGAAATATTCCCTTGACAAAGACAGCTAGGCTCCAATATTTGTTTTCAATGTACAAGTTGTTCAATTTCAGTTCCTCTTTCTCAGCATTCTTCTGTAAACATGTTATCTTCTTCCTTTGCTCTAAAAATAATTCCTAAGGTATAAGTTTATTAGGTCAGGAATTTAGTGGTTTATGCTATTCTTCTTCTTCTTCTATCACTATCCTTATTGAAGTATTAAAGGTATTAATTTTGGAAATGAAAGACGAATAGATTCTTTGAATTTTCATTGCTCTGGATTGTTGATGGCTTGCCAACCGATATTCACCCTACATCGCAGTGAGGAACAAATGAATGGGTAACAAAAACCTCTGCACTTTTTTCTACTTTTTCCCTCTTGACATCCTTATAAATTCTTAGCTTAGCTGAAAACAATTCTAACCATCGATACCAGGCTTTGCTATTCTTTAGGAACAATTTGCCCAAGACTTTAACTATGAGAACATAATTTCAGGCCGAGGAATATATTCCAGGGATAAAGTTAAGAAAATTGATTTGTTTTCTGGTCTTGAGAAAATCAGTGAGAAGAATACTGTGAAGATTACAAGTTCTGAGAACCTTTTGACCAAGAGTAATGCAACTGAACAAGAAAATGTTTTTAACTCAATGATTATCTAGCTAGCAGAATCCGCCCTCACTCGGTTGTTTGAGTCCTGAATAATATATACTAGCAATTCATTATCCATCTGATAAGCCTTTTCCAGAAACTCTTGTGGGATGCCCAAATGCATTTCATTAGCACACAGTGGATGATGCATAGCATACAAGATAGGTAAAAATGTTGGAAGAATAATCTCGATTCTGCCACCATAAGGATTTATTGGCTTCTATTGTCTCTTAACAGATTGAGATTGCATATGGTGACAAGAATCTATACATGCAACAGATGATAATAGAGGTCCGATTAGTATTTCTCGATTTTCTTCCTCAAGTTTCTCGAGCAATGTGAAGGCCCTGCACGATTTTCAGAATGTTTGCTCTTATATGGGGTTAATAGTTGATAGAACCTACAGCTTTAAATGGCTAGCTACTGGTGACTTTATATCCTTTCAGCAAAAACAACTCTAGCTAATATCTTGCTGTTTCCTACTCATTGAAAATCTGAGTTCACTAATGTAAATCTTTCTCTCACTCTCTCCATCTCCCCGTGTACATTCTCCATTTCGGAGAACATGGATGTTCTACATGGAAATCTTGTCAGGATCGGCCTATAAAACACTCTGTCTGCCACAAGAATTTGTTCCGTTGTTACAATCTCCTGCATGCATCTTAACCTCTCAATTGATCACCATCACCTACATTGAGTATATCTATAGTCATCTGTCTCATTCAATTCTCTTTGTATCTTCATCTCTCACTTCATTTCCTAGATACATACACAGCAAACACAGATGCCTCGTATCTTTCAATTCATGTGCTTATGTGAGGCTCCAATTTTTTAACAACTAAACCATCGAAAAGAAATTCGCATTGTCATCACACTCAGTCGGAGTTCCATGAGTAATCTCTAGTGCTTCGTATCTTTAGTTTGATGTGTTCATTTGAGGTTGAAAATTATGATCATTGCTAGACAATATTGACAAGAAGTGTATTATGGTTAAGGAATTTAAAAAGACAATTCAACATACATTATTCTGCAGGAATAAAAACCAAGATTGCTTTCATATTATCTGCCAGTGCTGGATAGTAATACCGCTACTAAAATAATAACATCCCATTGAAATTCACTGCTATACCCTTTATACCTTCTGCTGTTAAAGTGGCATATATTTGTTTTATTTCTTTCATGGCTTCTTTACTTTTAACTTTTTGACCTTTTAAGCATTGAAACAGAAACATTTGATAGGAATCCGAAAACTTTCTGGTACTAACATGTGTGTGTGGTCATGTTGTGCAAGAACCTAACTCTCAACTACACACACACACACACACACATATACATACATATATATATATACATACATACATACATACATACATATATATATACACATACACACATATACATATACATATATATACACACACACACATACACACACACACATATACATACATATATATATGTATACACACACATATACATACGTGTATACACACACACACACACACACACACACACACACACACATACATATATACACAGACACACACACACACACACACACACATATATATATAGCCATACCCAACAAATTATATATGGAATTGGATGCCTAAGTGATTGAAAGCTAACTAGCAAGAAACCAATACTATTCCATGATCCCAAAAAATTACAAGGACCTGTGGAGATGCAAATGGACCACCTCCTTGAATTCTCTTCACCACAATCATAAAGGATATTAGAACATGTGAATTTATTTCTGAGATTCTATAACATTTGTCTGATTTCAATTGGGCTATCAAGTGTCTAACATTAATTTCAAACTCCTTTGCAAATGGGAACCAGAAAAGGAAAGAATAGGTCCGGTTTTTAGCTGTTTTAGGACATCGACAAACCAGACCATGGACATGCCTTGTTACACACACACACACACACACACACACACACTTGCCAATTAAATTGGTATTTTGAAATGTAGTAACCATGAAGGAATGACTGAGTTTCTAGGCAAGAATCAAATTATAAAGACAGTGAAAATTAGAAACTAAAAACGTGAATTTCTGAGGAGCTACGGACTGCATATTCCAAAGTCATGCCTTGAGTTTTGCTATCAACAGTTTATCTACATGAGACAAATTACTAGAAGGAATAATATATTAAACCTCTTTATTAGCGAAAGGCGTTTGTAGTCCAACGGTTAGGATAATTGCCTTCCAAGCAATAGACCCGGGTTCGACTCCCGGCAGACGCAACTTTTTCTTTTTATAGCTTATAGAGACTCTTAAATAAACTAGTTTTCACGTCTATTTTGTAGTATTACTATTACTAAATATTTCCACCCGCTATTTTTTACCCTCAATTTTCTTTTTTCAATTGCAATCTACGATAACAAAATTGACAACATGTCAAAAATTATTAAATTGGATCTTTCACTGTAGTCCGAGATCAGTCCAAATTTGTTAAGATTAATAAAATTAATAAAAAGACATCAAAGTGTAAAACACTACGAAATATCATGTCCAATCTAAAATTTGGAGGGAAAGATTATTTTAGTCCTCATATTTTTTTTCTTTCCTTTAAAATTCCTATAATTATTGTGAATTTAATTTTGATGTAAAAATTTATTTTTTAATTTTTTAATTTTTTAATTTTTGAGTTTAAAAAAAAAACAAAGCTGATGGATTCTAGTGAGGATAAATAAAAAACGTTATTAATTTTCTTTTTATATGATCACTAAAAAAATTAATTTTGTTATTAACGAGCTTTATTCAATGAAAAATATTTAATAATAATTAGTTTAAATTTTAATATTGTGTAAAAATTAAATTGAGATAGAGAAGCAACTTTTTATGATGTTTGATTTTATGTTTTTGTAATATTTTTTAGGTTAATAAATTAATTTTTTTTTTAAGTATAGTATGTGATATTGCGTCGGCTGATATTTTTTTTTTTTGGAAAAACAATATAGGTGGATGGATAAAACAAAGAAAAAAGTTACGAATGCTAGGGGAATGGGTCTATACTAACATACCCACACGCCTAGACTATTTTAGATAGATAGCACTTTTGGTAGGCTCATCCACCTAGCATTTGTTTTTCTTTATTTAAATTTAAATTAATTTAAATAGATTAATTAAGAATATGTTTGGAATGTTTTGCCAGACAGTTCTTCAATTTTAATTGCAATACATTAAAATAAATAAATTAAAAATATTTTAAGAATATTATTTGATAAAATATCATTGATTTTTGCTTGATTTTCAAATAATGTTATTGTTTATTTTTACCTGTATATTTTGTCCTGTATTTAAAATAAAATGAGCTCAATAATTAGACAAAGGTTTCAATTTGAGAAGTATTTTTTATCATTATTTTTAATCATTCAAATTTCTTTGAGTGTGTCTTATTATTGTTTTTAATTTTTATAAAATGAGTCACTTAAAACAAAAAATTATATTGTTTTTGCTAGAATTAAAAATATAGATGAATTATACTAGTAAATTAGTTTGTTTTGATGAATTTTAAATTATTATTATTCTTATAAAAAATATCATTAGTATATAATTAAATAAAAAATAAAGTGCTCCTCACAAATAAAATTATATATCTGTTTCTCAACTTAATTTTTAATTAAAAATAACAAATCATATGTATCAAATTTTAACTTCATAATTAAAACAATATTTATTACTATAAAACAAGTTAAAAATACTTATATATTTTTTATATTTAAAAAATGATCCCACGATAACATATCACAAACCAATTATTTAGTAACACCTACGTTTTTTCATGTTAAAATTTTTTTTTATCCAGGTACTATATTTGCATTGTATAATTCCGCCAATTAGAAAAAATTCTCTAATTAATTAAAATCAAGAATAGCTAATTTAGGTCATTAATTTAATTAATTACATTAAATACTCATGTTTTGGAATTCACAATGTGAATCATATAATTGTTTCCAAATGTAAGCTTTCAACTGGATGGCCAGCTGAAACCACATACGATTTACCATACACTTGTCACACAATAAACCATCCCAGCAAGCCCATTTCAGTAATTCAATACCTCTCCCACACCCTCAACAAGACAAGACTCCTCTCAAATCGCCCCGTCTTAACTCCTCTTTCTTGCATTGACTATCATTTGACCAAAATACCCCTCCCCAAAATGGGAAACTGCAACAGCCTTGCCTCCTCTTCCTCCACCGCCACCACCAACCACCGCAACCCTCCTCCTTCTAATGGTGGCATCAAAGTCCTTCCTCCAAATGCCTCTCCACCACCGCGATCTCAATTCCTCCACCACTCCTCGCCCGCAGTCGGCAGAGTCCTCGGGCGGCCGATGGAGGATGTAAGAAATACATACACATTTGGTCGCGAGGTAGGTCGCGGCCAGTTTGGAGTCACGTACTTAGTGACTCACAAGGAGACTGAACAGCACTTCGCTTGCAAGTCAATTGCTAAACGGAAGCTCATTAATCGTGATGATATTGAAGATGTTCTCCGTGAAGTACAGATCATGCATCACCTTACTGGTCACAGGTCTACAGCACAGTTTCGTTAATTAATTGATTAACAAAAAATTTAGACTTGAGCTTAATTAACTTTAATTGCAGATTTTAATGAGTTTTCTATTTGCTTTTTCGATTGATTGATTGGAGTTGAAAATGTAAAATCTGAGCTGTCTAGCTATTATCTGGTTAATTAGATTGACAAAATTTGAGCAATTTAGTTCCTTTTGTTAATTAAAAATGCAAATTTGAGCTCTTTTAGGTGTCTTTGGTTGATGAAAAGAAATGCAAATTTTTGACCTTGTAGGACTTTGGTTAATTTTTTTAAAACAAATTGCAAAAATTTGTGATCCTTCTTGTTGGTTAGTTAAAAATGCGAAATTTGAGCATTCAAGGGATTTGGTCATTGAAAATTCTCAAAATTTGAGATCCTTAGGTCATTTGTTTGATTAGTAATGTGAATTTGAGCTCATTAGTTCTTTTGGTTGATTAAAAATGTAAATTTGAACATCACCTGTTAGTTTCTGTTTTGATTGATTTGAACTCTTAAAGCCCTTGAGTTTCTTCAAGTAGGAGTGCGATAGGATGGGAGGGGAGGGGATTTGCAAGGTTGGGCATTTTGAAGTTTTTTGATTGATTAGAGATAGTAAGTGAAGATAGTAAGCCTTTTGGTTCTTTGATTAGTTAAAAATGCAATTTTTTGCTCCTTGGGTCTTTGGTTAATTAAAGCAAGTTTAAGTGATTTTTTATTCTTTTGGTTAATTAATTAAAAAAAAAGAAGAAGAAGAAGCAAATTCGAGCTCTTTAGTTCTTTTGGCTATTTAAAAACAAAAAATTGAGCTCTTTAGTTGTTTTGGTTAATTAAAAAATGCAACATTCGTACTTTTAGTTAATTTGGTTAATTAGAACTCCAAATTTGATCCTTAGTTCGTTTGATTAATTAAAACAGAAAATTTGAATTTTTTTAACTTCAGTTAAACAAATATACAACTTTGAGCTGTTTAAATTTTATTGGCTGGTTAAAAATGTGAACTTGAAATTTTTTAGTTTCCATGTATCAGGAATGTAGTGGAATTGAAGGGAGCTTACGAGGATCGGCATTCAGTGAATTTAATAATGGAGTTGTGTGAAGGAGGGGAGTTGTTTGATCGGATAATAACAAAAGGGCATTATTCAGAGAGAGCCGCAGCCAATTTGTGTAGGCAAATTGTAACTGTTGTGCATAATTGTCACACAATGGGAGTGATTCATAGGGATTTGAAGCCCGAGAATTTCCTTTTTTTGAGTACTCATGAGGATTCCCCTTTGAAGGCTACTGATTTTGGGCTCTCTGTGTTTTTTAAGCCAGGTGATAGTTTTATGGTTAATTGAAGGCAGTATAATTGTAATGCTTTGAAGTTATGGACTATTAAATATATTTACTCATTGCACTGTAAGATTCTATCTTATCACTTTGTAATTTAATTAACTGTTTTGTTTTAAAAATGATAAGGTATAGGGATAATTACAAAAATCCTCCTATAGTTTGATCTGAATTTCACATTCCCTCCATACTTTCATAAATTATACTTTCCATTCTGTAGTTTATATGTTCAATAATAGTTTACATCCTTAACAATGCATTTTATTTGAATTTTTTGTTTGATCTAGGATGTAAAGTGTAATTCATGAAAGTATAGAGGGAAAGTGAAATTTAGATCAAACTCTAGGAGGGTTTTTGTAATTATCTCTAAGGTATATTATTACTGATGGCTTACTGGTGATAACTTTTAACTCCACAGTCTGTGTGTGTTTGCAGGAGATGTGTTTAAAGACCTTGTTGGAAGTGCTTATTATGTAGCTCCTGAAGTATTGCGACGAAATTATGGAGCTGAGGTTGACATTTGGAGTGCTGGGGTTATATTGTATATTCTTCTGAGTGGTGTTCCACCATTCTGGGGAGGTGTGGCTTTTGAACTTAATTGAGATTACATAATTTGGATACATTGTTAATGCTGATATCATTGTTTTTATATATGCTATATATTTGCAACATTTCTGAAGAAGATATTTGGCAGAACTTGAATTTTTTCTGGTTGTAAATTAAGTTTGTATTAATAAAGTTGTAGCTAAGATTTCTACTCCATTTTTGGAGTGCATGATGACCAAACTAATTGATAATGTACAATACTTAGATGTGGTGAGTGGTTATGCCTCTCACCTTTTTCTTTGTTTCATATGCAGAGACTGAACAGGCCATCTTTGATTCTATTCTCCGGGGACATATCGATTTCTCCTCTGATCCATGGCCTTCCATATCTAGTAGTGCCAAAGATCTCGTGAAACAGATGCTAAGAGCTGATCCAAAGGAACGACTTTCAGCAGTTGAAGTTCTAAGTAAGTCTTACTCCTTAAGCAAGTTCTTTTTGGAGATAAAAGTGGTTTGAAGGTTTTATTTATTAACTCCTAAAGTTCTGCATTTGATTTCTTCTTCCCTATGTTCTTTTATTCACTGTTTCATATGCCCTCCTTGCAAAAGAAAAAAGTAAGAAAGAAAGAAAGAAAGGAGAAAGCTCCAACTACACTCACACCCCAAATTTTGTGCCATGGTTCATGATTTGGAGTTATGATTGCACGAAGTTCCATGTGCTTGTTTTCATTGTTGTTGGTCGGAACCTGGCATCTTTGCTTGTTCTTGCTTGATCCAAGTGACCAAGCCATCCCCCCTGTAAAAAGAAGATTGGCCACTATTGAGAACTGCCAATATTATCTTCATTTTGCCTCCTTCCCACTCTTTGAATACATGTTGTCCATAGTTTTGCTTCAAGTTCTTTTGCCTTTGTAAATGTTGGAGACTTGATTAGACTAAAAATGTCATGCAATGCAGATCATCCATGGATGCGAGAAGATGGTGCCTCTGATAAGCCTCTTGATATTGCTGTTTTAACTAGAATGAAACAATTCAGGGCTATGAACAAACTGAAAAAAATAGCACTGAAGGTGAGAAATTGTCTCTCTTTGGTTGAAATTTATATTGTCATATTTTTTAATGGATGATCATCCAAAATTGAAAAGTTCAAGCTGGGATGCTATATTGTTTTTCTAAATGCAAAGAAACCCAAAGGATAAAGCAGAAAAGAAAATGTCTTGTCATTCTTATTGTAGAGACAAATGTCTCTTCTTTCTTTAGGTAATTGCCGAAAACCTTTCTGAGGAAGAAATTATGGGCTTGAAGGAAATGTTCAAATCTATGGACACGGACAACAATGGAACAATCACTTTTGAAGAGTTGAAAGCTGGTCTTCCAAAACTGGGTACTAAGCTTTCTGAGTCTGAAGTGAGGCAGTTAATGGAAGCGGTACAATATATTCTTTTCTGTTCTTTATGTCTGCCTGAGCTTAATGGTGCCTTCATGTTCTTTTTTATTCTATTCAAGCACACAGAGCAATTGAGTGTAATCCTGTAGGAGCATTTATCATTCTCAATCCTTATTTAGTGTAAGCAGTCGACTCTTCACAGACAGGAGCTCTAGTTTCTGATCAGGATTAAAGAAGGAAGCCATTAGGATTGAGAACTAATGTGGATATTCATCACATGGACTGTTATAAATTAGGAAAATGGAACCTTTTCTTTCATCTTATAGCTTTAAAATGTAATTATAATGTTCAAGAATGAAGGAATAGCTCAATCAACAGCAGAGAAATCCAACATTTGTCTAAGGCAGATCTTTATGGTTTCCTCAGATACATTAGATGCATGTTTGCTTCTCCTTTTGATGATCTGCTCTGTGGTTCAGATGAGATTGATGAGCTGCTTTTTCAGGCTGATGTTGATGGAAACGGAACAATTGATTACATTGAGTTTATAACAGCTACCATGCACATGAATAGAATGGAAAGAGAGGACCATCTATACAAGGCCTTTGAATATTTTGACAAGGACAAGAGCGGGTATTTACTTTTACTTCTGTATCACTTTGTACTTCTGTGAATATTTCCCCCCTGTACTTGTATATGGACATTGGTTTATCTTGTGTTTGTATATAGGTACATCACAATGGAAGAGTTGGAGCAAGCCCTTATGAAATATAATATGGGTGATTCCAAAACAATAAAAGAGATCATTGCTGAAGTTGACACAGACCATGTGCGTTTCTTGCTTAATCTATGTTTTCTGCTGATTTTGCTTCTTTTGAGGTCAAGGAACAGAAAAATGTAGTTTCGTTTACCAAAACTTGTCTGTGGAACTAATCTCCGGAAGTGATTTGCGTGCACAGTTGTTCCATGCCCTAGAGAATTTGGTTTCTAAAACTGTCATTTAAATTAGTGAGGAACTGGGACCTCATTTACCAAAATAGTCGCAAGAAGCTCCATATTAATTTCTTAAAAGAAGTTTCATCGCCCCTGATAATATTAATTTGCTATGTTGACACTCTGGGAGAATACAACCATATTTCAAAATTGCCTCTTTGAAATCATGAATAATATTTTCTCAACTCCTTTTGCAGGATGGAAGGATTAACTACGAAGAGTTTGTAGCCATGATGAGAAAAGGCAATCCTGAGTTGGCCCCAAACAGACGGCGCAAATGAGCTTGGTGCATTTTGACTTCTCCTGGCATCAATCTGCGAATCAACTACTTATTAATTTACTTATGCTGTTGTATCATGACAAAGATAGATGTTTGACCTCAGTTTGGCCACCTTCTCACAACAAACACTCCTCTTTGGAATCTGTTGTTATCTGCCATCCGCTTTGCACAGAGAAATTGACAAGAGTGGCATCATATTTTGCGCACCTTCCTGTGCCCACATCATATTTACGACTCTTTTTTTTCCAGTCTTCCTAGAACCGACACTGCCTGCTCATTCCAAATTGCACCATTAAATGACCTAGACAATGTAAATTTAAGGTTAATTTAAGTAAATAGTAGATGAATTTGTATAAAAATTAAGTTTAAGTAATAGACTGCTTTAATTTAATTATAGATCTAATTAAATATTTAATTAAGTTTAAAATTATTTTAGTTCAAAATTAAAAAAAATTAATTAAGTGTAAGGATTTAATTAGGCTTTTAATGGGTCAAATAATTTTATTAAGGATTTAATTTGTGAAAATTAATTTTGAAACTAATTTGGGTTTAATTGAAGAGATTGAAATTGTAAAAAATTAAATTTAACTTTTATAAACTTAATTGGATGAAATCATGGATAGGATTGTAAAACAATCAAAGTTTAGAGGTCAATTAAAAGTCAATTGAAAATATTTAGGATCAAGGGTCAAGATGCAAAAGGTATGAAAATACAAGGACTAAAATTGAATGAAATAGGTACTAAATTGAAAGAATTAAAAGTTTAAATGGTCAATTAAAAATGAAATTGAAAATATCCAAAATCAAGAAACATGTTTAAAAAAAAACAATAACATTTTAAAATATTGTAAAGTGAAATTGAATTGGATTTATTATCTAATTGAATCTAAGGTTATCAAATACCATTTTATTTAAATAAAACAGTGTGGTGTAACAATAATAATTTGTTTTTTTTATTAAAAATGATGCGTTTTGTTTAATATTAAAAAAATAAAATAAAGGCCAGATCACATGTGTACTGTTCACTTTGTTCCTTATTTTTCTTACAAGGAAGATGATTTTCACCGAGTGATCACTCCTTTAGCTGCTGTAATACCAGTCCAACGACACTGACCCGATCAGCCTTCCCTCGCTTGTAATAATAAAAAAAAAAAACCTAACCCATTTTTGTTCACACCAGCTGCCGGCCATACATAAAAAAAGAAACCAAAAGAAAAACACATGAACCTCCTCCTAGCATTTGCAACATCCATCATCTTCTACACTGACAGTGCATGATCTTCACCAGCAGCCAACGTGACCTCTTCAACTCCAGCAGCAGTCCAGCATCAGCCTCTGCACCTGCCATCATGCACCTCTTCCCAGCGTAGTTTGCAGCAGCTTCAGCTCCAGCAGCACCTCCTCTGCACCAACATCGTCTTCCTCAGCTTTAGCAGCTGTTCATTAGCAATCCAGCAACTTCATCTCCAGATGCAGTAGTGCAGCCGTGAATGACAACAGGTATTTGTTTTCTCTCTTCTTCTTTTTTTCATTTTCTTGCCTTTTACACGATAAGCTGGGCCTTGTTTCAAGGATATCCTAATGCTGCATTTACTATCATCAATATATGGCCATGAGATTTTTTTAGCTTTGAAAAAAACCTGTAGTGGTTCCTGTTGAAAGCTAAGCTGATTACTGTTGATAAAAATCGATGAAGAAGACTGCAGCAAGAAGGATGAAGAAGTTGCAGAAATTCTGTTAAAACAGTTAAGAAGGCAGTTAAAACCGTTATTTCTGTTTTTCTGTTTTTACTGTTACAAAACTGATTGTAAATCAGTTTTACGTGAGATGATCTTGATTCCTAAAATAAATGAATCAGTTACATGAATTAAGTATAAAAGCAAGGCTGCAGAATTGAAAAATAATAAGAAAAATATACAGAACTTCTTCATTAAACTTCTCTGCACATTCAAGCTTTATTTCTTCTATCATATTCTTCTTCTTCTTCTTCAACAAAATACCAGAACTCAAACATGGTATCAGAGCCACAAACTGATTCCTGAGAGGGGCGTAGACTGTGAAAAAAAAAAAAAGAGATTGATTAAACTGTTAATTACTCAAAAATGGTAGGATCAAGCTCAGCTGGAGGAGACTTAAGAACTCCACAGTTCAATGGCACGAATTATGATTTTTGGGCTGTAAAAATGGAAACTGTCCTCATAGCACTTAATCTATGGGAAGTAGTTGAAGATGGAATAAAGTCTCATCAAGCACCTGAGATTGCAGGAGGATCAGGCGATGAAGAGAGTGAGGCTGATCAAATTATATTGCATGCATCCACGGCATCCAGAGAAGAACAAATCAAGAATGCAAAGGCTTTAAGCCTCATACAAGGAGCATTAACATATGATCTATTCCCACGTATAAGAAATGAGAAAACTGCAAAAGGAGCATGGGACATCTTGAGCAGAGAATTCAGAGGAGATAAAAAGGTTAGAGCTGTGAAACTTCAAGGAGTAAGAGCAGACTTTGAATATTTGAGAATGACAGAAAGTGAAAGCTTAGATGGTTATCTAGCTAAATTCTTTGCAACTATAAACAACCTAAAATCATTAGGTGAAGATGTATCAGAAAACAGAATTGTGCAGAAATTATTAATGAGTTTAAGCAGAAGATATAAATCCATTGTGTCTATAATTGAAGAGACACGTGATCTTGAAGTTCTAAGAGCAGAAGAAGTCATTGCTTCTGTTAAAGTATATGATAAGAGGGAGGATCTGCATGATGAAAGGGATAAGCTAAGAGGAACAGAAAAAGCCTTTAGCAGTTTTAAAATTGGAAACAATCAAGCTTACAATTCTCACAAGAGTTTCCAAGGCAGACCTACACAAAAATGGCAACCACAAGACAGGAGGGGATCAAACTGGAATCCAAACAGAACTCTGAATTACAGCAACTCAAACTGGAATAACACTAGTGGTGGGAGCAGTCAAGCAGGAGAAAAACCACAGTGTCAAGTTTGTCAAAAACATCATTTTGGATTGTGCAGGCATAAAGGAAAACCAAGATGTGGAAGATGCAATCGGTTTGGCCATATTACAAAAGATTGTGAAAGTCAGAATCACAAACAACTTGCAAATTATGCTAAAGAAGAAGGAGTCATCACTGGAACCATGTTCTATGCTTGCCATGCTGCAAGTTTGCAAGACAAAAAGATATGGTTTGTGGATAGTGCCTGCAGCAATCACATGACTTCTCAAGAATCTGAATTAATCAACATTGATAGATCAGTAACATGCAAAGTGAAGATGGGCTCAGGAGACCTTGTACAAGCTACTGGAAAAGGTACATTGGTTGTGGAAACTCAGCATGGGAAGAGATACATAAAAGAAGTGTTGCTTGTTCCCGGATTGGATGAAAACTTACTAAGTGTAGGGCAGATGATGGAGCATGGCTATTACATTCTGTTTGGAGGTAACAAGGCAGTAATATTTGATGATGAAAGCCTCAACAATGTTATAGCAATAGTAATCATGGGAGGAAATCGATGCTTTCCACTTTCACTTGAAAGTATTACACCTGCAGCAAGGAAAGCTTCAGTGACTGAGGATTCCTGGATATGGCATAGGAGACTTGGACACTTGAACTTTGCCAGCATGAAGAAGATGCAGCAGAAAGAGATGGTGTGTGGACTTCCTGCTCTGACTGAAGTAGAAGATGTTTGTGCAGGCTGTGCATCAGGCAAACATCACAGGGAGAAATTCATCAAAGAGCAAGTGTGGAGAGCAAGCAATCCACTGGAATTGATCCACACTGATCTGTGTGGACCAATGCAGAATGACTCTGTGGGAGGAAACAGATACTTCATCACATTCATTGATGATTACTCAAGAATGTGCTGGGTATACTTTCTCAGAAATAAATCTGGTGCACTGAATGTATTCAAGAAATTCAAAGCATTCGTTGAGCTGCAAAGTGGACACAAATTGAAGAAGCTGAGAAGTGACAGAGGAGGAGAATATACTTCTAAAGAATTTGAAGAGTTCTGTGAGAAGCAAGGAATGGAGAGGCAATTGACAGTTGCATACTCCCCTCAACAGAATGGAGTTGCAGAAAGAAGAAACAGAACAATTTGTGAGATGGGGAGATCTATGCTGATAGAGAAAGGAATGCCAGTAACCTTCTGGGCAGAAGCTGTTAATACAGCTGTGTATATACAGAACAGATGTTATACAACATCTGTTGCAGAAAAGACTCCTTTTGAAGCCTTCACGGGAAGGAAGCCAGGAGTCAAGCATTTGAAGGTGTTCGGTTGCTTGTGTTACACACATATCCCAGCATCACTAAGGCAGAAATGGGATAGCAAAGCTGGAAAGGGAGTGTTTGTTGGATATGGAAGCTGTGAAAAAGGGTATAGGATATATGATCTGAAAACTAAGAAGATTGTTCTCTCAAGAAGTGTGATTTTCAGTGAAGATAAAGCGTGGAATTGGAAGGGAAAACTGATGAACCAAATCCACTTGTCCTTCAATCATGAAGGAGGTATAATTGAAGGTGAGAATCTTGAGGAACACACTTCTGAAATTCAACCCGACAATGTTGAACATTGCAATCAAAATCCTATAGTTGAAGAGTCAGCCGAGAAGATTGATAGTGTTAACAGTCAACAATCTTCACCAAGCTCTACTCCAGTGAAACTGAAGACCTTGGAAGACATATATGCAAGGTGTCACATGTGCATCATAGAACCCGAGAATTATCAAGAGGCTACTGGGGATAAAGCCTGGCAGGAGGCTATGAAGGAAGAATTGGAAGTGATAGAGAAGAACAATACTTGGGAATTAGTGGAAAGACCAAGTGATAAACCTGTTATAGAAGTGAAATGGGTGTATAAAACCAAGCTTCATCTTGATGGATCAGTTCAGAAACACAAGGCTCGACTTGTAGCAAAGGGTTATGCACAGAAATCTGGAATTGATTACAATGAAACCTTTGCACCAGTAGCAAGGTTAGATACAATTCGAACTCTCATTGCACTTGCAGCACAGAAGGGATGGAAGTTGTTTCAATTGGATGTCAAGTCAGCATCCCTAAATGGTGTACTTGAAGAAGAAGTATATGTTGAGCAGCCTGAAGGGTTTGAAGTAAAGAATGCAGGACACAAAGTTTACAAACTAAAAAAGGCTTTGTATGGATTAAAACAGGCACCGAGAGCCTGGTATAGTGAGATTGATACATATCTCTCTATGTGCAATTTTAAAAGGAGTGGAAGTGAAGCTACTCTATATACAAGATCAGACATGGAAGGAAATTTGATCATAGTTTCAATCTATGTTGATGACATAGTGTACACTGGCAGCAGTGAGAGGCTTCTCAATGAATTCAAAAGGGAAATGATGTAGAGATATGAGATGTCTGATCTTGGACTTCTTCACCATTTTCTTGGCATGGGGATACTGCAAACCAATCGAGGAGTGTTTATTCATCAAGGGAAATATGCCAAATCTCTGCTCAGTAAGTTTGGACTTGATGATTGCAAACCAGTTTCCATTCCCCTGGCCACTGGAGAGAAACTGAAGAAGAAAAATGGAAGTGAGTTGGCGGATGAAAGTCTTTATAGAAGAATAGTAGGAAGTCTACTATATTTGACAGCTACAAGACCTGATCTAATGTATGCTGCAAGTTTATTATCAAGGTTCATGACTGGACCTACCAAGATTCACATGGGAGCTGCAAAAAGAGTTCTAAGATATGTGCAAGGAACTCTCAGTTATGGGATTGAATATGTGAGGGAGCAATCAGCAACTCTCATTGGATTTTGTGATGCAGATTGGGCAGGAAGTGAAGATGATAGCAGGAGTACTTCGGGCTATGCATTCAGTTTTGGAAGTGGAGCATTCTCCTGGTCTTCTGTAAAACAAAACACAGTAGCATTGTCAACTGCAGAAGTTGAGTATGTCTCAGCATCTGAAGCAACTGCTCAGGCTATTTGGCTACGGTTTGTGCTTGATGATTTTGGGGAAATGCAAGCTGAAGCAACACCCTTGTTCTGTGATAACATGTCAGCAATCTCGATGGCTAAGAATCCAGTTTTTCATCAGAGAACAAGACACATAAACAGAAAGTATCACTTTATAAGAGAGGCTCTGCAAGAAGGAGTAATTGATGTCAAGTTCTGCAGAAGTGAAGAACAACTTGCAGACATCTTCACAAAGGCATTACCCAAAGACAGATTTAAGAAATTAAGACTGGATCTTGGAGTTAAATCAGTAAACAGCTTAGGAGAGGCTGTTGAAAGCTAAACTGATTACTGTTGATAAAAATCGATGAAGAAGACTGCAGCAAGAAGGATGAAGAAGTTGCAGAAATTCTGTTAAAACAGTTAAGAAGGCAGTTAAAACCGTTATTTCTGTTTTTCTGTTTTTACTGTTACAAAACTGATTGTAAATCAGTTTTACGTGAGATGATCTTGATTCCTAAAATAAAGGAATCAGTTACATGAATTAAGTATAAAAGCAAGGCTGCAGAATTGAAAAATAATAAGAAAAATATACAGAACTTCTTCATTAAACTTCTCTGCACATTCAAGCTTTATTTCTTCTATCATATTCTTCTTCTTCTTCTTCAACAAAATACCAGAACTCAAACAGTTCCTGCTTTCACAACTCCTGTTATGATGTCAAATCTGTGTTTTCGATGCAATAAGAAATAAGGGAAAGAAAGCTTGCTTTGTTTTGATTTTTAGGCAGTGTTGAATCTAGGTGTAAGATTTGTAAGTCAATTATGGTTGTTGTTATTCCTTCTTCTTTTTTTATGCATGGATTATGGGCAGAAGCTGGCAAGTTCATTATATCTACTGTTTTGATCTTTCAAAAGTGAAAGAGAGTAATTATTTTTGTTTATGGGTCAAGCTCCAAGTTCCATTTGTTTTGTATGCAAAACTGGTTTAAATGGCATTTTATGCTCCGTTTCTTATTGAAATAAATTCTGAGGAATGTTGTTGAATAAAATAGCATGTTTGATCTGTTAAATGCATAAATTTGCTTCCTTATTTTGTTCATGGGTCAGGCTTTGTTTTCTTTGGGTTTTTTGTGGATTCAGGTTGGCCTCTTTCGGTTTGTATCACGCCCGTTTAGAGATTTTTAGGCTTGCTTTCTCATGGGCTACACTTTTTCTTAAAAATAGATTTTTGGGCCATATTGTTGGCCCAGTATTACTAGAGCTTAACCCGTGTGGCTGGGTTGGACTCTTCAAACCGTAAGACCATGCTCGGCTTGTGCAAATTTTACAAGGAAAAATAATATATTTTTAGTTTTTAGGCCGTGTTTAACGAATTTTTAACAGTTTTTTTATTATTCTTTTTTATATTTTTGTCAAATAAAATCTAAATAATTTTTAAAAACTCTAAAAAATTTCAGAGAACATTTTAAATTTATGAATTCCTTGCATGTTTTTCAATCATTTCATTTAACATTCAAGTTGTAAACTTAAATTTTAAAATACTGACTCAGTATTAAATATATTTGTTTTTTTTAATTTTAAAAAAAAAATTCCTTATTTAAAAAATAAAAAATATATTTTTTTATTTATATTCATACAAACAAATTCTAAAAAATCTTCATTCATTTATAAAAAATAGAAATTATATTTTTATTATACTTTGAAAAATATCAAAATCAATCAATAAGTGTCATAACAAGTTTATGATTATCCATTAGGATTTAACCTATAATTTTTAAAACACTAAAAAAATCATTTATTTAATTAATATTTGGGGTATGAATTTTACAATGTAATGCATATTTCCAATGTTAAATTAAATGAATGGACAAAAATAAAATGTTAGAAATTAATTGTAAACTTTAATATTTGAAGGTATAAAATTTCACTGTAAAATATATCTTCATGTATTAAAAATAAAAAATAAAAATAAATACACTATTAAAATTTGAACTTTAGAAGATTATGTTTTAGTCTCGTAAGATAATGATCTTCTTATTGAAGATAATCTTTCTTAAACTTTAGATGAACCAACAAATAGAAACACGAATTATAAAAACAATCAATCAATAATGCATTTTATAACAGGTAAAGTGCACTGGAGTGATGTATCTTTTTCGTGCAAAACTAATTTTCTTATCCAAGTTCTTGCAGACCAGTAGGTTTTCAAGTAACCATAATATTATATGGCGAATCCTAAAACCTTCAAATCATATTTTTATGATTAATTCCAACACTTCTAAAAAAACCTCGATTTAAGAGAAAAACTTTTCAATTAACGTCGTGCATGCCACGACAAGAAGCATGATTTTTTAAATCAATACCTGATATAATTAAAACAAGCATTTACAAAAATAAAAATTTAAATGATTAAAATCAATTAGAATATATATATATATATATATATATGCGCCAAAATTCACCTTGCTTATTCATTTGTTTTCTAAAGAAAACAAGTCTTTTTTATTCGAAGAATGATTTTTTAAATAAAATCTTAACATCATGTGAAAATTAGATTTCAATTTAAAAAAATCATGTTGTGATATTTTTGATGCAATAGTATAAAAAATAAAAAAGTGATTAATTTTTTAAAATTATAAAAAATATTCTCATTAAATGTTTTTTTTTTAAATATGCATAGTAGATTCATATAATGTTTTCTTATAAATTAATTTACAATATTGCCATAAAATGTTCTAATCTTATTTTAAAAGTAAGACATAATTGAATGGTGTTTTAAATTTTATTGTAATAGTATTCATGAAAAAAGTATTTTATCCTAAAAAAACAAAGCAATTAAAAAAAATTTAAAAAATAAAAGGTCAGGTGCTCTAGGCTTTAAAAAGCTACGCCCACTCACCTAACCTTAAAAAAAAAGCCTAAGAGCTTCGAATTGGTAGACCAGATCTATACACCACTTTTTTAATCAAAATAGATGACATGTTGTTCATTTATTTTTTTTAGATTCCACGTTGAGTTAATAGTGTATCGTCGCTTGATTCAATTTCTGACCATCAAATGTTGCATTAAGTGGATGAAAAAATAAGGTCCAACATATATAGACCTTAAAAATAGAAATGTCTAATTATTTCCATCTAAAAATATTCTAGAAAGCTCAATAAACTCATTAACAATTGCAAAACACCATTCAATATATCTAAAAACACAAAATCAATCTGGAAAAATTTCAAGGCTGGCTTTGCCCTTTTTTTTTAAATGATTAAAGACCTAAAACCACCTCAATAGAACCACCCCAAAATCAATCTGGAAAAATTTCAAGGCTGGCTTTGCCCATTTTTTTTTAAAATGATTAAAGACCTAAAACCACCTCAATAGAACCACCCCATAAAAACAAACTTATTGGTACCAAGTCATTATTTTTCATGGCTAAAATGTGTTCGTATTAGATCTTTATCTCTTTTAACTTTTTTCTAGCGACTATTACTATATATATATATATATATATATATATATATATATATATATATATATATATATGTTGTTTTAGTTTTTTATTCTAGTAACTTTTCCCCGCATTGTTGCAAACAATTTTTCAACAATGTAATTAAATCTCGCAAAGTCCATTAGGTCACCTTGGTGACCAGTCAACTCAATATCTAAACCAAGCTGAGTTTCAAAGTAAATCGAGTGGGAGCTGATCTAGTATGGGCCAACTAACATAACAAGCGCACTTGTGACTTGATTGATCCAAGCAAAACTTGATTTAACTTTAAAATATTTAAAATGACATTAATTTCATATTTGTTTATAAAAAAATTGAAATGATAAAGTTTTTGATTGACTTGGATCACATCAAGCTAACCTGTCTAACTCGTGATCTAAGTTATGGCCCTAATCAGGTTTAATAACCTTGCTTTGGGGAATCCATTTTTTGTTTAGTTAAACTACTATAAAAATAGACATTTGAAGTAAATACAATGAATAAAATTACAAATAAAAAATGTATTATCTTAATCTAAACCTCATTTCCTTATTATTGCATCTCTTTATTATTTTAACGAAATCATGTGTTTTAATTGTAAGTATTATTTTTTGAATAAAAACTTATCATGGTCTCAAAAGAAAGTCTAAAAAATATATTAAAATAATGTCTTTATATTTTATATGTGATTAAAAGGGATAAAATTAATAAATATAATAAAATCATGTAAAAAATTCATCAAAAGATATAAATAAGAGATTCATTTTCATTGAGTACTCATGAATAATTTTTATTTTTTTTTAATTTTTGCATATTAGGTACATAATAATTGAAAAAAAAATTGTTAATATTCTCATAAAAAACTATAATATTATTTAAGAATCATGAAAAAAATTGAATAGTAATTTAAATCATGTGAAGCTTATATATATAAAAAAATGCATTTCAATTAAAATTATATTAAAAAAACTAGAAAAAAAAACAGAAAAAGGCTAGGCACCTAGGCCAAAAAGATGAGACCCCAATAGAAAGAAAACTTATAAAACATGGGTCTGGTTTGCGCACTGACCTTCTTTTTTTATTTTTCTTCTTAAAGAAAAAAGATACGTCGTCTACCCTTATTTAAAAATAAAAATAAAGCAAAAGACACATTATTTGCTTACCCATGTTCCAATGATTGGAGAGGTGGTCAGAAAATCAAGCTATGTTTTTTGAATTATTTTTTAAAATTAAAATAAAATTTATTCTAATCTATAATTTCATATAAGACCAATTCACTCAGGTCTCTTAGTGAAACTAAATCAAACAATTAAGTGGCGACTTCTCGACCCCAACATCCTGTTATGTCGCACGTGCACATGCAACAATTATTATGGATTCAAACAAAATACTAAGCATATAATATATTAAACTTAAACTAAAATCATATAAGTTACTTACTTATTGAATCATTTAGAATCTAATCAAGCTAAATATTTGTTATTATCAAAGATCAATCATTTATCCTTACGGCTTTATTATTAATTTCTTGTTGTAAATAAAATGTTGTTAATAAACCTCCCAAATCCCAACAATACCTACCTTATTTTATTGCATTTCTTAACAAGATCCACAAACTTAAAAAAATATTACTCTATAAAGATTGGACTTAAGCTCTAGAGTAGGAAGAAAAAAACAAATAGGAAAAACATAGCTTAAAATTAAGGAGAATAAAATGAAAAACCAATGTGAAAAAGAGTTCACAAAATTTTATCTAAAATATTATTTCTTCAACTCTTTTTTACGGTGGATATTTTTAACCAAAACTGATGCAAAATTAATTCTAATAACTATTAGAATAAATCCCCATTATTTTTCTTTAGTTACCCTCCATAAAAAAATATCCTGGTAGTTTTTTAGCTTGAAATTATGACATAAAAAATTGTTCAAGATAAAAAGAAAAAAAAAAGTTGAATATCTTTCCTTGCCCACTCAATTCAGTCCCTGTTCTAGTAAGAAAAAAAGGTAGAATATTTGTCTCATGATCAAATTCAACTCTAATGTTCAATTATTTTAAATTAATAAAATTTTATTTTATTTTATCAAATGAAATATCAACATGGTATAAAAATTTTCACTTGATATCACAAAATCCTTATAGCTAAGCAACCAGAACGAGCCATGCATTGATCAAGAACCAAAATATTTATCCGATATCATAAGATCCTTATAACTAAATAATTAAAACAAACCATCAAATCTAATCTCAAATCAACGCATCACAAAAGATTAAATTAAAAAAAGATATGGGATCTAATAAAAAAAGCCAAAGAACCTTAAAAAAGAGAGACAATGAGGTTCAAGGTGTGTTTTAAAGAGCTTATATTCCTGTTTTTTGGTGTTTTTTAAAAGTGTTTTTATTTGAAACTGTCTACTTTTTAGTGTTTTTTATTATTATTTTGATGTACTTATATAAAAAAAATCTGAAAAAAATTATTTTAATATATTTTCAAAAGAAAAATTATTTTGAAAAGCACTCTACAACACAAACTCAAACATATGGTTAAGAGGTGTTTGAGATTGTGGTGCATAGTAGTACTTTTCAAAATAATTTTCACTAAAAAATATATTAAAATATTATTTTTTTTATTTTTGATATCAGTACATGAAAATCTATAATAAATATTAAAAATATTAATTTAATACTTTTTAAAACAAAAATATTTTTTTAAAAATATCTAATAAGATTGGTGATACATCCTACAGTTGCAATGGTGAATTTGTCGCACCTGAACTTATCGGACGCCAATCCCCCGTTACCAAACACCCACCACTCAGAAAATTAAATAACAACCACATTTTAAATTCCCCATCCACAAGCACAGACCGCCTCTCTTCAACTGCCAAACACGCAGCCTTTCCCTCATAGAAAGCCCGCATTGAATGAATTAGGGTTTTCTTTTTTCAATTTCCCCTAAACTGTGTATGTGAATTCAAAGCAATTAATCAATAAAAATCCACATGCTAATAATTAGGGTTTTTAATCAGTCCCGATGTTGAGCTTATCTCAACAACCCATTTCTGCTCCTTCAATACCCAACCTTAGGGTTTTTAATCGACCTCGAAATCACTCTCTTTTTGCGAGGAATAATCGGATCTTTGAATACAATTCGAAGCTACCAAAGCTTGTAAGTTCCATTTTTTTCTCCAATTTTTCATTTTAGTTGTAGCTTTTTAGTTTAAGATTAGTAGTTAGGTCTTGTTTGGTTGCTGTGAGAATGCAAAGGAAAGAGAGGAACTTGAAAGTTGGAATCTTTTTTATTGATTTAGGAGCTGAAGGTACTTAAAAATGCACTAACTTGAGCTAATAAAAGGCTATTTTTTTAAGAAAAATGAACCTAATTGGGACCTTTTCTTTTAATCAGTGAATAAGTGTCTAGTTTATCGTTTTTATTTTGTGGATTATGTTGCAGAAATGGAGAATTTCGTTCTTTAGAAATGAGGAAATTTCTCAGGTAAATCCTGGGTCTGATAGTGTTGAACGCTACGTGCCTGAGGAATTGGTGAAGCCTGAATTGGATAACTCTACGAATGTTAAAGGAGATTGGATATCGAGTCTTCGAGAGGTATGGTTTTTCTGATTTTTATTGATTTTTATTGATGTTATGGTACTTTTAATTGTTTTTATAGTTGCCATTTCAATCTTATTTGTGTTGCTGTTTATATGAAATTACTGAGTTTGGTACGGCGGAGCTGAGTGGTGGGAAAAATCTAGATGGTGTTAGTTTTATGGTTGTGGCTTGGGTGAATTTTAGTTGTGGGTTCATGTGATGCATGCCTTTCCTGCTATTTAAATGAAGATGTAGTAGATTTCCACTCAGGTATTATAATATTTAAGTGGTTAAGATCACTGAAGATCCCATGTTCGCATTTCAGCAAGGTAAATGTCTTGGTAATTGTTGAGTCTGTGAGTTAATTAATTTACGAACAGATTCTTCATTTTGATAATCAGGACTTGCATACTGACCTCAGCTCGTATATAATTTGGGTGGATTTGACCATTATGATTGTTGGCTCACTTGAAATCATAAGTGATGGGATTGAGATTTGATCAAAAAGTATATTTTGAACAAATTATATTATACCAAAGGCTGCAATCTTTTTCATGCAAAATTGATGGAAAAGGGAGGAAAAAAGAAAGAAAGAAGGAAAGAAAGGCCGTCTCTTTCAAAATAATTAAATGGAGCATCATGTGTCTGTCTTATTTCTGAAAGTTGAAACAATGTAAATACTACTCTTGTTAGGAATATAATTTTGGCTATCAAGATAAACATATATGTTTCCAGTAAAATATTATTTGGAAATCTCATTATTTAGTTTGTAAATGTTTCAGGCTGCTCATGTAGTGTTGAGGGCATTTGGGAGCCGGTGGACTGTACCATGGACAGCAGAGACCATAGTTCAGGTTAGCCTTTTCCACTTAATTACTCTTTGATGGACATCTGGGAAATAGCAACTAGATAGTCAGCTTTTGTAGCTGTCAATAAATTACAAGGAGTTATTAGTTGTTAAGAAAATGAAAATGTACACAAGAACCATAAATTTTTGTTAGTTGATTCCCAATGGCTTTTGCTGGCTTTGTCATGGAATTTTTTCTTCAATTTTGTACCACCAGGTGCAACAGTTGAACTTCTGTGCATTGCTTGCTTCCTGATCAGGGCTCTCTAGAATCTCCTTTTTTGTGTTTTTGTGGTGATTGTTGTTTATATCTCACAGTGTCAACAAATAGCTAAATTCTTATTTAGATTGGAATTGAATGAACAAAACTTTTTCAAAATGCGTTACAGTAATGCCAATATGTCATGAAATGGTCATCTACCATGCAAAGTTTCCTTGCAAGTTGAAACTGAAACCTTAAGGATGTAATTGGGAATGAAATAATTGTAGTTGGAGTCATCTGGATTTTCTTTCATAAGATACCAAAAGCAGGACCATTTTGTTATGAACTTGTCAAATATATTTTTGATAGTAACCATTTCACCCAAGTTAAATCGTAGATACTAATTAAGATTGAAAGTGAGGACGGTAACTGAGCAATATTCGGTGATGCAGGTGATGCTTCTCTGGGTTGTTTCATTCTGGTTCATAGGGTCCTGGGTGATTCCTTTTGCAGCACACATTGCAGGTTTCAACAAGGAATCTCTAACATTTAGAGGTCAAGCTTTGTTCAGCCTTGTGACTGATGTGACTGAAGGCCTTGCTGGAATTGCAATTCTTCATCGTTGTCTGTCTCGATTCCGTCCCCTTTCATCTGATTGGTTTAGGTTCAGGCTGAAAGGGAACTGGGTGTTTGACGTTGCTCTTGGATGTCTCATGTTTCCACTAGTTAACCGGCTTTCACAGTTCAACCTTAGCCTATTGCCTATTCTGCCTTCAACACCTGTCACCCTCTCAAGTGTTGAGCAGTCAATTGCAGCACGGGATCCAGTGGCGATGGCACTGTATGCAATAGTAGTTTCAGTTTGTGCTCCTGTATGGGAGGAAATAGTCTTCCGGGGTTTCCTTCTCCCATCCTTGACCAGGTACATGCCAGTCTGGTGTGCAATATTGGTGAGTTCAGTTGCCTTTGCGCTAGCACATTTTAATGTACAGAGAATGCTACCGCTTATTTTTCTTGGAGTGGTGATGGGTGTTATATTTACAAGGTCACGGAATTTATTGCCATCTATGCTTCTTCATAGCCTCTGGAATGGTTTTGTATTCTTGGATTTAATGAAATAGCTCCTTAGCTTTGTACCTCACATATACATTTACCGGTTGGTCACCTGTCAATGGAACATAGGCACAGGCTGGTGTTGTGGAGCCATATGCTCCTCGAAGGGAAATTGAGCATGGGGTTTCTGAGAAGACTGCAGCTTTGGCAATGTTGATCAACCAATGTCTTCTTCTATATAGGTCCACCAACAGAATGCAAGTTAGTATTAATTGACAGAGATTCATAAGCCCCTCTATTATGTCTTTTCACTTGTAGAATTAGTCCATTACATCTTTCAGTCAGGCCTGTAATTATACTAGGGACAATAAGGGAGAAAGGATAATCCTTTTTCTTCCCGACAGTATCTTTCTTGTTAGCTTTGTAAAATACTGTGTTGCTAAATGGGATCCTCTCTTTTTCCTCCTTTTGTTTTGTTGTTTTTAATTTTTTTTTCTGGTTCTTCTTTGACATGGTAGAAATTTATGGCCATTTTCTGATACTCTATAATCTATATGTCCACGAAAAAAAGAAGAAAGTAATCGCCAATTGGAATTTAGAGAACATAACTATCACAAATAAGAATTCGAGACCATAACAGTTTAAAGCAGTAAACTGGAAAGCAAAAAAAAGGACTGAAAATGCCAGAAGTGGGATTCGAACCCACTAATTATAAATGTGTTGTATAATCTCAAAATTACACTGTGAAATCTTTGTTTATCTATTATAAATAAGCAGTTGTGAACGCTTGAATTCGCATCCATAATTCCAGTGTAACATCTTTGTTTATGAGAGAAATAGAGACAGCTTCAAAAAAATCCTTGCTTCGGGGGTATCAAAGAGAGGTTTTGAATTTGTTCGGAAATTGAACCAAACAAAATGCTTTAGTTGAGTTGGCTCTAGTCACATATCTGCTTATGAGACCAAAGTCACTCTTCAAGTTTCAATGAAACATGGATTCAAGCTCAAGGTCAGACCATGCAGAATGCAATTAAAACACCCTGAATCTAGGTCCATATTGGATTTGCCCTGTCGATTTTGATTTTTGAAAGCACATCACTGATACTAAACAGCCCCTTAATTTGATGAATGCAATTTTTTTTTAATTAATGTGGATGTATAGGTGAGCTTGCACGCATCTCGACTAATCCTACAAGTCCTGAAGTTAACGACTATATAAGTCTCCGGTAAACCTAAGGTTTGTGGAACTCGAACTGGTGACCTTTAAAAAGCAAACTCAAGACCTAAACGGTTAAACTACACCCAGAAGCCCTGGCATGTAATAACATTGCCCGCACAATCTTCCTAGAATCTTAGGGGGGCATCTAGGTACCCTTTTAAAATAACACATTCCATTAACTTGATATCTAAACATTTTGTCTAGTATATGTGGATCTTTTCCGTATTTTTTGTATGTATATATATGTGATTCAATGTGGTTAAATATTTTTTTATATAAAAAAATTTATATATGCAAGCTTTTAATAAAAAAAAATTATTGATAATAAATGAAGATGAATATAAAAAATAGAGAAATATATATAAATCATTTGAACCGGTTGTGTTTAATGATTTTGTTTGCTAAAATAAAATTTTTATTTAATCAAATGATTATAGAAATAGACACACATGAAATTGACTGAATAAAATAAAAGAGAAAAAAAATATTATTTAAGGTTACACATATTAAAAATATTATTTCAAAATAAATATTTTCTATTTATACAAAATACAAAAAGAAAAAGTTATAGATGAATTAGAATAATCTCTTCAAAAACTAAATGTATAAAAAATAAGTAAGAAATAACCTTTATTTAAAAGAGGCTAAATAAAAAAAATAAAAGAAAGAATGAGTATTAATTTCAATCAAAAATAAAAAATTATTTTGAACAAAAAAAGCATAAAAAAAACAATTTTTTTTAAAAGAAAAGAAAAGGCCAAATGCTCCTAAACTTGGCAAGCAAGGCCAGTGCATCTGA
Source organism: Populus nigra (assembly GCF_951802175.1). Lineage (NCBI taxonomy): Eukaryota > Viridiplantae > Streptophyta > Magnoliopsida > Malpighiales > Salicaceae > Populus > Populus nigra. The sequence continues at coordinate 42,231,465 of NC_084852.1, read as the reverse complement.
CCCATTTAGTAAGGGTCAACGCGTTGTCTTATTTTGCTTAAATTCTAACTATTATGGATGTTGAAAAATCAGGGTTGAATATTTTTTTGACCCAAAAACCTATTTTTCAATCTATTTTGATCTAAAATAACTAGAAAACATCCTAGATACCTTGATAAATCCATATATGACATCAAAAAAATCAAAAAATATTTTTAAAAATCAAAAACCAAAAATCTTCTTGAGTTTAGATCTATTTTTTAAGGAACTTTCAAGGTAAAAAGAAAAACTTAAGTTGAACTCCCCTCATCAAATGAAATCATTTGACATAAAAATCAACTGTTTTTGTGATCAAAATAAGTGCCAATGATGTTCTTCTCTCTTCACCGCTTGAATCTGACCATCTCTCTCTTTTCTCTTTCAAACCAGGGATTAAAAAAATATTGAGGGACTAAAGAGGTATAATATGTAAAGTTTGAGGACTAAAATGAACTTGTTTTGAGAACTTTGAAACTATCATTCATTTGTGGTGTCTTTTTCACTATAGTCTCTTGTTTTTTAATTTTTTTTAATCAACAAATTTAATTCAATTGTCTTTTAATTTGACTAAAAAAATGCAATCGTGTGAAAATAGTTCGATAATCAAAATGAAAAAAATAAAAATTTTAAATAATAAATCTATAGTAAAATATGAAAAATAAAAAGTGCATGTGTACAGTAAAAAAACTTACGAACCCACATCTTTTAGTGTTTTCTATAATATAATGGTTCACTCTTTTGCATGAAAACTATATAGTAAATTGCACTAATAAGGATCTTGTAATGTCAATTAATGAGATATGTATCAACTTCAATGCATACGCAAATTACAGAGAATGCTCAGAAACCCAATAACTCAATTTTTCAGATCACAAGGATCTTGTAAAGATTCATGGACATCCCGTTTCTCACATCAATGATGCTCTAACGCATCATGGCCCGGCGTGTTTCCCACTTATTGTTTCAATCTTGACAATATGCAGTACTGTTTGGGAAAGGAGCACAAAAGAATCGGGTTTTATGCCCACCCAGAAATGTTGCTTCTGTTATTGGATTATTTCCTTGCATAGATCGATTGAGACTTTTTCTTAGAGATTACTCGAGTAGAGGGTGGATTTGGTTCCCATCTTGGTTCCAGAATCAAGGAGCGGTCTTGATCCCGATGCTCCAAAACTATCCAGATAACACATGAACTTCAAAACTAAAATACATTTATTTGTATATGTCCGTCTTAAATATCTGTAGTCTCTTTTATATAGGCTGAATCAATAATTACTGGATAGATAGTTAGTGCTATGCAGTTAACCAACTTATTTTTTATTCAACATAATAAAAATATCAAGATGGTACAAACATTTTCAAAATACAGCCTTTAAAATTGACATGAGTTTGTTCGAGCACATAAATGAATTCTTAAAAATATATTCTCTGAAGGAACTGAACATGATAATTTTTTATCATCTGACTCAAGTAAAAAATCAAATCAAATCTATAATTTACTCATGAGACTGAAATAACCTTATAAAAAGCATATTGAATAAAATTACAAAGCTCAATTCTCAAAACTAATCTAATATTAAAAGGCATAATTGAAAAGAACAATGAAAAAAAAGTTTTATTCAACCCTGATGAACCTGCGGAATCAAGACCTGAAACATGAAATCGAGATAATTCCATAGAAAAAAGTTTAAGAAATAATGATTTATACATTAAATTTCAATCAAAATTGAATATGTTAGGTGCACTTAGTTTTTACTGGGGGGGGGGGGATGACAATAATATTTTTACTGGTTTTGAATAAAAGATGATATCATAAAAAAAAACATAAATTTATTGAAATCAATAATACATCTAATAAGATGCATTTGTTACATTATAGAAACCATGTATAAAAACACATTTGCTGTAATAAACCATACAACACTAAACACTAATATTAATGCAATGCACATCAGATTAGAATAATCCCACGAAATATAGAGCTTTTTTGATAGGTTGAACTTCAGAATCTCACCTACTTGACCACGTTTCCCAAATAAATTACGTAAACCACTCTTCCAGCGGTAGTTTCCAGTAAGTGTTTCCAATAGCGCTCTTAGTGTCTATTTTAAAAAATATATTAAAATAAATTATTTTATTTTTAAAAAATTATTTTAAATATTAACACATTCAAATAATTTAAAAGAAATTAATTTAAAATTAAAAAAATCAAATCTTTTAAAAAGAGTTTAAAACACGAAATCACAAGCTTAAATGTCTGTAACTAGACAGGATCGACCAGCCCTGCATGTTGCAATTCCTACACGGAATTCACGTAGGTGAGGACCGTAGTCCATAGGCCTCCGTGTGGAGTTATGGACAGACCTACAATATGGGGTCCGTACATCAGAAATTTCCATGCTTCTTCCATGACTAATTTTGTAGAGGAGAGTCTAGCTAGTGTTCATTTCACGTGCAGTACAGCTGTAGTGGCTCTGCTCGCAGCCAAACTTTGCCGGCCATTTTGCCAGCAATTAGTAACACTGTGCTGGCCACTTCTACGAGCTAAAAATAAATAAATGGTAGGGGAAGACGAGGAGAGGGAAAATAATGAAAGAAATGGGAAGAAAAATTGGTATGAGGTTATAATCTGATGGGAGTCGTATGCGACTTGTGAGTTGCATATGTTGCATGTGACTTGTGAGTGTTAGATATTGCATTCAATTCACCAAATTGTATTATTTTTTAAAATATTTTATAGATTGTGTTATTCTTTTTAATTTTACCATGTTATTTTCTTTTAAAAAAAAGTTATTATTACCACATGTAGCGTTGTTGTTAGAACTTTTATTGTTGAAAAAAAAGGGTGTAACTTGACTGCTTATCTATGTGTGTATATGAAGTTTTTAGCCTATTCCTGTAACTAACAAATATATAGACAATGCAACTTTTATATGAATATAATACTACTTTGCGGCTTGAATAAAAAAAAATTAATGTAAAATAAATATTTATTATTTGATATTATTATTAAATCTGACCTGATTTTTTATTTAACTCGAGTTTAAAGTTAAATTATATGGGAGTTACTTCAACATGGCTCGATTAATTTGACAAATCCAAAAATAATCGAGACAAGCGGGAAAAAATATGATTTGGTTTTAAGAAAATTCAAGATGATTTTTTTAATATTGAAAATAAATTTAAAATCAAACAGATTTTGAATGATGAAATTGAAAAAAAAATGAAAGGAAAAGGAGAAAAATAAAAAAAAAGGATGAAAAAAAAAAAGAAAAAAAAAGAAGAGGTTATTTCTTTCACTAATCATATAAGCAGTGAAGGCAAGTTGGCACCCCAAATCTTTTAGATATCTTAAGTAACTAGTTTACAAGTTTGTGCTACCTTACAAGTCGAATATAGAAAAATTGAACTTAAAAAAAACATATAAATTGTAGAGAACTATTTGGTATTATTATTATACTCAACGTTGCGGGTCAATCTTGAAACCTCTCAACCCGACTCCTTACTTAGCTCAGGTTTAAAATTAAACCAAGTTAGTGTTGCCTTGATGTGATCCAATCAACTTAGAAGGTCCAAAGACAATTCAGATGACCGATAAAAAGTATATTTTGACTTTAAAAAAATTTCAAGATAATTTTTTTTAATAATGAGATGGTGACATATTGTATCGATCCGAATTTTACAGTTTAACCCTCCAAATCCACTATCAGAGTTATGGACTCCATTAGGTTTAAGAACTTTGTTTTTTAAATTATTTTTTTACTTAATTAAATAATAATAAAAATAGACGCTCGTAAAATTAAACATAAAATAAATGTTAGGATATTCGTTTATGACTGTGATATATAAAAAGCAAACCAAAATAATTTCTAAAATAAAATTGAAAATCAAGTAAATAATAAATAATAATTTTTTTTAAAAAAAAGCCAGCTGTTTTCACACCCCAAGTTTTACAGGGTATAATCGGCAATGTAATCAATTAAAAAAAAAACTATAACTCTCATTGAATAAGAAAATTGCCTGTAACAAATAGAAATAATTAATAAAAAATGATTACAAAAGGGTAGGAGTAAGTAATTAATAAAATGACTATATATTAAAAACATGATTTTGGTAATGGTTGATATTTTTTGTTTGTTTGCCATGGATAGAATTTTGTACTTCATCACCAGTAAAGGATGAACGTTAATAGTCAGTCAATTAAAGAATTAACGTTAATAATTAGTGGTTAGCAGGGCAGGAGGGAAGTCTTATTTCCATTGCAGACTGAATTGGATAGCAATATAAAAATAATTTTTTTTAGCTCAATGCTTCGTAGAAAGTGTTCAAAACCGTGACACGTTGGACGTACAAGAACTTGCTACCACTGACACGTCACTTAATGAATATATCAGTTATATTTTAATCCATACGATAAAACCAGCATCTGATTTCTAATAATGGACCGCGAGTGATATTGTGCCCATAGCAACATGCAGTCATATGCTATTGTTTTTAATAACGGGGGATTTCATTAAATTTGATGATAAAAGTAAAAATAAATAAAATAACCCTTTAACATAAAAAAATAAAAATCACTGTCAAACCGAAACAAAAGTCAGCCAAACAGCGACACGTGCCGAACTTTACATAAACACTCAGCACTCCACCTACAATCATCCCCTCTTCAAAAACTCATACCCCATCCCCGAGGCTCTTCCCTGAAAAAGCGGGAACTCCCTTGCAACCACCTGGCTCTCTAAACAGCCGCCCCCACTCACCACCACAACAGCCGCCGCACCATTCCCATAGTCTCATAAACTTCTTAAGGCAAGATTTGCGTGTCGTGAGATCCACTCCTTTCGTTCCTCAGTTTTAGGTGCAATAAAAACTGAAATATTTTTAGAAGAAAACAGAGTAGCGGTTAAGAAGAGTCGCTTAAATCGGTTAGTGTCTTAAATATCAAAAAAGGAAAAGCTTCACTCGAATAAATCCATTACCGTCTATCCTCTGTGTGATTCTAAATTATCCGCTGCTCGTTTTTAAACTTTCTCTAGAATAATCTTTCTCCTCATTTTATTGGACAGTGACAACTCTTTTTTTATTATTTATTTATTTATTTTGGTAATTAGTTATGGAGCAGAAGCACATAGTGTTATCGGCGTTGAGTGTAGGAGTAGGGGTGGGGGTGGGAATAGGATTGGCGTCAGGAAAAACAGTGAGTAAATGGAGAGGAGACGCATCCGACGGTATAAATTCGGAGACGATGGAGCAAGAATTGCTTAGGCAAGTTATTGATGGAAGAGATAGCGGCGTCACCTTTGATCAATTCCCTTACTACCTCAGGTCTCTCTTTCTCTCTCTCATTTTTTATCTCTTCAAATATCAATATTTTGTGAATGCACTCGCAAATACTGAAATCTGTTTAAATATGTATGGCACAACCGAACTGCTGAAGATTTTACTAATCATCATCGCACACTGATGACTCTTATATGTATATATTAATGATTTGTTTTAACATAATGCTCTGTTTAATTTGTTACGTTAAGTTATTTATAGTGTTATATTAAGTTTTGTTTAGAAAGTTTCATTTATCTATGGAAATATGGGTCTTTTCTATAGGTTTTGTTTTTTAAAAATTAGTTTGGACATGGAGATTTTGAACTTGTACCATTAGCCTAACAATGCTTGATCAACAATAATTTTTTGAATTTTGATAATCAATATTCGAGTAAATTTGTAGTTTATGTTGTTATTTACATAATTTTATTTGTTTATGGAGAGCTTTTTTTTTTGGAGTGGCTAAAGAAATTGAAAGTATTATTGTATGGCAGATAGTTCTTTTAAGCGTGTGTTGAGCACAACGAGGCCTCCTTGAGAATGAAAGTGCGTGAAATAATTAGTGTAGAATAATAGACATTCGTTTTGATTAATGCTAATTTCATAGAAAACGTCGGAGATCAGGAACATTTTTCTGTAAAATTAACTTTAATCTTGTTTTAATTCTTCGTTCAATGTGATTCTGACAATCGCATGCATTTGTTTACATGTTTCTTTTGTACAGTGTTTTTAAATTTTAGCATCCTTTTTTTTAAAAAAATTTATAGTATCTTTTCAGTCTCCCAGATTCATATTACATTTCTACAAGTTGCTATTTAATTACTAATTACAGTTTAGTTAGTTGATTGATGTTAAGAAATTGACGTACTGGGGGTTGATTCCAGTTCTTTTTTATCTTACAATTTTCTTTGGCTTGATTTTCAATCTGCCTGTGCTTTTACGGGTTCAAACTACAAGTACAAATCTTGGTGTTATGGTGTAATAATAAAAATGTTAAAATACACCCCTCTAAACTTCTGCAGCTAGGAAGAATTTTTACCTTTGGTTATTCCAATCCATACTAATTGTGATTGTTTTATGATGATACCCACAGGGCTTTAGTTTTAATTTTTTTAAAAAAAAATCTCTGAACTCTCTAATCCTGTATTGGAACTAGTGATATTAGATGTTGAATGAAGCCCCTTCTCAAGAGCTCAAGCATAGACAAGACTAAATAGAGAATTATACCAACATGGAAATGTTTTTTCTAAAAACAAAAAAAAACAAAAATCTTATGTTCTTCCTCAATATGCTTTGTGATAAATCTCTTTATTGCTGAAACTCGCTTATAATGCTCAGTGCTACCCTGGTGTCTGATTTTGCGTCTCTGGCATCTTTTCTGATGGCACAGTGAGCAGACCCGGGTATTACTAACAAGCGCTGCCTATTTCCACTTGAAGCATGCTGAAGCTTCCAAGTATACGAGGAACCTTTCACCAGCAAGTCGGGCCATTTTGCTTTCAGGACCTGCAGGTTGCTTATCTGAAGTGTTTTATATTTTGCTTGGTCTAAAAAACACACTCATATTCCTACGTTAACTTATGGGATCACATTTCAATTGGAACTTCTTTTTTTTTAATTCTTGAAGAGCCTTATCAACAAATGCTGGCCAAGGCTTTGGCACATTACTTTGAAGCCAAATTGCTGCTGTTAGATGCGACCGACTTTTCTCTTAAGGCGAGTTTATGCTGTTGCAGTTTGTTGGGTCTCTTTTTTTTTTCCCCTTTTTTCTCCTTCTCTTTCTTTCTTTTATTTATTTTGTGTGTGCTAATATCTGAAGCGTTGGTTTTTGTGCAGATACAGAGCAAATACGGTGCAAACAAAGAATCTGTAAGCTTCCCTTTGTTTATCCTGACCATCCTCTAGTTTGGCATGTGATTTAGGTCCTTATTACGTTTTGACTTTCTATTTTTTAAATGTGAGGTTATAACTTCCTATTTTCTAAATGTGCTATCTTTATTGCAGTTGTTCAAAAGATCCAATTCAGAGACAACACTAGAGCGATTGTCTGGTTTCCTTGGATCATTTTCGATTCTTCCACAAAAAGAGGAGCCCATGCGTACGTGAAATATGACTAGGATAGGAATTACAGAATGTGTCATTGCTATTAATGAACTACAGTCAGGGAATGTGGGGAATGGTCCATTCTTCGTTCTATCAAACTCTTTTAGGATATCATTTGTGAAATCCATCTGATTATTTCTAGGATGTTGGAGTCTGCAAAGAGCAATATAAAGATACCTCCATGCATGATTTTTCATGTTATTAGAAACTCTTAAAATTGTTTTTCATTGCTAACTCAATTTCTATATGGTTTATATGTTTCAACTTCTTCTGAAGCCCTGACCAAGTCGATGTCTTGCAGGCTCACTGCATAGGCAATCTAGTGGTGTGGATATTCCATCAAGGTAGTGTAGGATAGATTTCTTGATTGATGTTGTGGAACATGCAGCCCATTATGCTGGTTTTGTATTTTTCCCTTATGTGATGTGTGGCCTTGTCCCTGTTAGTTCAGGGGGCTAGACAGTTCTTATAATCCTCGGAAGCTAAGAAGAAATTCCTCTGCTGCAGCTAATCTAAGCAATGAAATTACACAGAGTAGTCCTGCAAATACAGGTTCTTCAGATTTTGATATTATCACGTGTTTTCTTATTATATTGATTGTATTGACCTCTAAAGGGTGCAGTATGCAATAAAGTTTTTCATTTAAGAGTTTTATTCGCTTATGTCTGGTTATCTGCTACCATATGGTGTAAATGTCGAATGAGGTTCAGGGCATTGCTGCTACCAAAACTTGGGTTTGTTTATGGGTGCCTCGCCTCAGATGCATTTTTTTTCTGATATACAGTTGACTTTGCATTTCAATTTATGCATAGCGGACTGTATGTTCATTTCTTTCCTTTTTGTTTTTTATAATCATATTTATTTAAAAAGTATTGTAGTCTAGATGCTAATTTACCATTTCTTTCACACGCTTACATGTCATGGACGTGGAGGTGATGTGCTACCAGGAGCTGTTGGGAATTTTTTTATACAGGATTACATATACTTACAGTTTTACAGCATCTTTATAATTTAATTGAGCAGCAAATAATATTTCTGCTTCTTATAATTCTTCACATTTTTCTTAAAGCTCCTTTGAAGCGTACAAGCAGCTGGTCTTTTGATGAGAAGCTTCTTATACAGTCTCTTTACAAGGTATTGGCATTTTGGATTATCAGTATTTCACAGCAATATTGTGCTTCTATGTATTTTATGAATATTTATTGCAAATATTGGAGATTAGTGTGTCATACGACACTACTCACTCCATGTAGAACTTTATGGGCCTTTCAATTTTTGTCACACGTGCAGGTTCTGGTTCATGTGTCTAAAACTAGTCCCATTGTGTTGTACCTGAGGGATGCAGAGAAGATCTTATTCAGATCAAAGAGGACGTACAATTTGTTTCAGAAGATGTTCAATAAACTGTCTGGATCGGTACTGATCCTTGGTTCACGAGTTTTAGATCTGAGTAATGACTCCAGAGAGGTCGACGAGGGGCTTACTGCTCTTTTCCCATACAACATTGAAATCAAGCCTCCTGGAGACGAAACTCATCTTGTCAGCTGGAAAAATAAGCTAGAGGAGGATATGAAGATGATCCAAGTTCGCGATAATAGAAATCACATCATGGAAGTACTTTCAGCGAATGATCTGGATTGTGATGATCTGGATTCAGTCTGTGTGGCAGACACAATGGCTCTCAGTAATTACATAGAAGAGATTGTGGTGTCTGCAATTTCTTACCATTTAATGAACAAATATCCTGAATACAGAAATGGAAAACTTGTCGTGTCATCCGAAAGGTAAGCTATATAATTATATTGGTGTTCTTGCATTTGAAGTGTTATTCATATATTCACTGTATTAGCTATGAAACAGTTTATCGCATGGATTGAGTATATTCCAGGAGAGCAAGTCCATGGGCAAAGATTCATTGAAAGTGGAAGCTCAGGCAGAAACATCCAAGGTTTTATACACTCGTCTGTGATTCAACATAAATTTTTTTTTTAAAAAAAAAAAAGAGTACTGATGCTTGCTCTGCTTCTTGTGAATAATTATAGGAAGCAGGAGGGAATGAGACTGTTGCTGTGAAACCAGAAACAAAAGCTGAAGGTGTAAATCCAGAAAATAAAAGTGAAGTAGAGAAAAAGGCTTCAGGGGTTAAGGCAGTTGGTGAAAATTCCTTACCAGCATCAAAAGCTCCGGTATGCTTCCATTTGTGACCGAGTAGCATCACCTATCTGATGTATGTGCATCTGCAATCATATGAACATTGATTTCCACAATTCTGGATAATGTACAAACCCTAAAAATTTTATATGGTGTAACCCCCTTGGTTTCAGGATGGACTTCTTCACTCTGTTTTATATCTGCAGCTCTGCCATTCTCCCTTTTTTTTTTTTTTTACTATTTAAATATCAATCTGATTTCAGGAAGTTCCTCCTGACAATGAATTTGAAAAACGCATAAGGCCAGAGGTGATACCTCCGAATGAGATTAATGTAACTTTTTCCGACATTGGTGCCTTGGAAGAGACCAAAGAATCGCTTCAGGAACTAGTGATGCTTCCTCTTCGTAGACCAGACCTCTTTAAAGGAGGACTGCTAAAGCCTTGCAGGGGAATTTTGCTGTTTGGCCCTCCTGGAACTGGGAAGACAATGCTTGCAAAAGCTATTGCTAAAGAAGCTGGAGCCAGCTTCATCAATGTATCTATGTCAACCATTACTTCCAAATGGTTTGGTGAAGATGAGAAGAATGTCCGAGCTTTGTTCACACTGGCAGCAAAGGTTTCCCCAACTATTATATTTGTAGATGAGGTTGATAGCATGCTTGGGCAGAGAAGTAGAGCTGGGGAGCATGAAGCGATGAGGAAGATAAAGAATGAGTTCATGACTCATTGGGATGGGCTTTTGACAAATCAGGGTGAGCGCATACTTGTGCTCGCTGCCACCAACCGGCCATTTGACCTTGATGAAGCAATTATTAGGCGTTTTGAGCGGAGGTGGTTATCCTTATTTATAGTTTATATCCCTTTCATTCCTTGTGCCTTTAGTGATTCAATCTGCATTTGTTTGTATTTGCACTTTTGCCCTGTTTTAGAGAAGGAGAGTTGATAGTCTTCAACTGCAGTACTACTTTTCTTGTTCTCATATCATAGTATTCTGAATTATATGATTTATAAAACAGACTAAATACAATGTTAAGATTATCTGATGCAAAACTCACAACACAGCTTAATTATTGTCTGTGCTGACTCTGTAAATTGTTAACATGATATGCAGAATTATGGTGGGGCTTCCTTCTGCGGAGCACAGGGAAAGGATTTTGAAAACTCTCTTGGGAAAAGAAAAGATGGAAGGACTAGATTTTAAGGAGCTTGCTACTATGACAGAAGGATATTCAGGAAGCGATCTTAAGGTGTGTATTGCTTACAGTCTTTTTGGTATCGGATGCATCATTGGGTCTTCATTGACTGTGTTATGGCTATTTGAAACAGAACTTGTGCACTACAGCTGCCTATCGGCCTGTCAGGGAGTTGATACAACAAGAAAGATTAAAGGATTTGGCAAGTGTTTCTTCTTCCGTTTATTTAATTTTTCTAACGCATCTTGAAACGAAAATTTTCTGACCAGCCATACTTTTAAAAGAATGCTGAAGAGTAACTTCAAATTTCTTTTCTTTCCGAACCTTGGTTTATTTGCAGGTGAAAAAACAAAGAGCTGAAGCAGCAAAAAAATTAGGAGAAGCTACTGATACAAAAGAAGTAAAAAAAGAGAGAGTCATCACCCTTAGACCACTAAATATGGAAGACTTTAAGCTTGCAAAGAATCAGGTAAAATCGCTTTCTTTCTGTATCTTGAGCACACAGAAAGAAACAGGACAAGAATGATTCTAGGTTGAAAGACAAGGGAAAAGGAAGAGAGAGAGAAGCTATAATCTTTTAGCAACAGCTTAAATGATATAGGTTGCATTATGGATCAAGTTAAAAGAAACAACAGTTTTTTTCCTCTCTGTTTGTGCTATAGTTGTTTGGTGCTTCCAAACACCTTCTTGGGTCATATTTCATCTGAAGTTTTTGGTTGTGATAAAACTGAGTTAATCAAAGGTTGGTTTAGAGTGATGCTTAAGGGATAGTTTAATAATGTTTTACTCCATTGCTTACTGCTTGTTCCTTTTTTAAAATACCTTTATTTAAGTAGAGTCATTCGTAAATCACTCTTGGTGATGCAGGTTGCCGCTAGCTTTGCTGCAGAAGGAGCTTCAATGAACGAGTTGCAGCAGTGGAATGAATTGTATGGGGAAGGAGGTTCAAGGAAAAAACAGCAGTTGACCTACTTCTTATGAGATGAAACTAGAACCCACAACCAAGGAAAGCTCGTCTCTTCACTCGCAGAAACGAAGAACACCGATGGATTGCTAAAGCTTCTTCTTTGCCCTCAAGGTTCTCTTCTCGGCCCCCAACTAAATTGAACAGATGAACAGAGATAGGTTGAGCAAATGCGAAAAAGAAAATGATGGGAAAAACTTTCAACTTTCTGGTTAACCTGACCTTCATGTAATGTCGTATTACCTACCTATATTTGGTGTGTTTATAATGCTTCAGATTAACAGACCCTGGGAATAAGAGCGCAACTTGACACTTGACTGTGCTGTTTTCGGCCATGCTGCCTGATGAAAATGAAACAGTAGTCATGTTGATGGAATTTTCATCTCATGTTGTTTCTGGGTATTGCTTTTAAGTTCATCTTAACTCTTTGAAAATTGGCATAAATCAGCTTCTACTCGTCAATTGTATCTGGCTACTTGCTCCACGTTGTATCCTGGGAATCCTCACCGTCCTGAATCTGTGACGAGGTAGCCCATTTCTCATCTGTTGTAATGAAGTTAAATTTTACTTTTAGCAGGTTGTGCTTGCTGCTGCTGTTTCTATTTTATTTTTTTGGCAAAGGAGCACCTCTGAGCTCTTTGGAAGGGTTCTTTTCATCAGCTGCATCCATCTCTTTCTAAGCTCTTTGGTGGGATTCTTTTAGTGGTTATTTTTTAAAATATATTTTTGTTTAAAAATATATTAAAATAATATTTTTTATTTTTTAAAATTATTTTTTATATTAGTATAGAAAACAATAAAAAAAAAATATTTTTAAAACATAAAAACAAATAGATATAAATATGTTCCGGTATTCATCAATATCCAAATCAATACAAATTTACTTCTCACAGCCTTTTCTTAGATTAGAGGAGTAACTCTGTTACAGAAAAAAAATTTAGAATTATATCAAGTCTTGTATACTTTTTTTTTTTTTGGAATTTTCTCCTTCTAAGATTTCTTATCTCCCTCATTTTAAGAATCAAACAACACAGTGATGAACGTGTGTGCCTGGTAAGATACTTCTTTGCTCAAGATGCACCATCCGTAAAGTAGCTCAAGACTATAAAGATGGCACGTGATATATTATTACAGGCCGGGTTAAATTTGTCGACATAAAAACATATCTAGACAACAATTTTGGTTAACTTTACATTGTGTGAGATATGAGATTAAATAACCAGTATAATTGAAATTGAGAAAAAAATATTATAAAACACAATACTTTAATGTCAAAAATAAAATAAAAGGTTAGTTTTAAAAAAAGGTTGAAAACAAATCGTCATTAAAAAAATTATATATATTTTTTAAAAAAAAATATAACAAAAAAAACCAAAATTAAATAAAAATATTAAAAAACTAGAGATAACCTTAGTTAACTATACTAATCCGTACTCGGGATAACCCCACAGGAAAAAAAAATTAAAAATTCACAAAGCTTAAAAGCCTATAATTTAATGTCAAAAGATGAAATTGAGTAAAAAATAAATTTCTTAAAAAAGTGTAAGAGAAAAATAAATATGAGCTAACCCGGATTAACTCGACTAACCTGTTAATCAGGATATGAGATCAGGATAACCCCACACAAAAAAAAATAAAACAAATAAAGAAGCTTAAAGCCCAATAAATCAAATTTCAAATGATGAATTAAAAAAAATTAATTTTTAATAAAAAACTAAACTTAAACCGAGTCTAGATTACCCTATAAACAAAAACGTGCTAAAAATCACCAACTAAAATTTCTAATCATAAAAAAAATAGCATTAAAATATATGGTATAAAAACTAAATAAAATAAAATAATTAGGGAATAAATTTTAAAAAAAATAATTTAAAAAAAAATCAAACAAAAATACAATAAAAAAATCAAATGATAAAATATTGAGAAACATATTTGAAAAAAAAATAAAAAAAATAATTAAAAAATAAAGATCAAAATTAGATTAAAAAAATAAAATATTGAGGGTTAAAATTAAAAACTAAATCAAGAAAATGATAAAAATAAAAAAAATAATTAAAATAATAAGAATTAAATTCAACAAAAAAATTAAATGAAGTAGAATATGAAGAGATAGAATTAAAAAGAAAATAAACTTTAAAGACATTAAAAGCAAAGTAAATTATAAAAAAAATTAAAATTAATAAAAATACAAAAAATAGAAGAAAAAAAGGAGAATAAAATGTCTTTGAAGCCACCCCATATTGTATTGCTTGCTTCCATAACTTTTTTAATAATATTTATTTAAAGAAAATTACTGCACAGCCCCCTAACCTTAAAATTAAAAAAAAATTACATTGAATTAACTTTTTTTGAGAATGTGCGTGTAATTTCACTATATAAAAAATATTGAAAAGACATAAACAACCCTAAACTATAATTTTTTCTTCTGCTTTTAAAGGCAATAAAATAACTTCATTGTTCTTCCGCATGCATCCAGGATAGGCGCAGGGAGAAACGATCCATGATCCTCTATGCGGAAATACAATTCATGTACGGCATAAAAAACCAAGACCAATTTCCGAAAAGAAAGAAGAATAAAAACCCAATAGACAAGCATCTAATTAAATATGTAATATAACAACAGCCACAAGACCACTCACAGAAGATAAGACACATGGAAATGCTGCCCATATATGTAGCGAAACAACTATACGAGTCCCGTATTCATCCATTTTTGAACCCAGTAACCTAATTAGAGGGGGTGAAAAAAAGAGAGGAGGATTCTAAGCAATACTGGGTAAAGTTTTACTTCACAAAAAAAAACACAGCTAGCAAATTTGTGTCAGAACTTGTCAGCCACGGGAAAACCCTCTAATCCCTTTTCTTATCCTTCAATGGCCCCCTAGGAATCTTACTTAGAACCTTGGCATCGAAAACTGCATATTGCTTCTTGATCTCAATCATCGCCTTCTCCGCAAATGCATCTACCTGATCCTCATACTTCTCATACAAGACAGGTACAGTGTGGAGCAATACAAAAGCTGTTTGGAAAACAATGAAAATCCACATCATGAGCTCAAAGCAAGCACTCATAAAAACATCTAAACAGTAATAGCTAGTTCATTACCAATGTAGAACAAGGTCACAAAGTTGCACCAGCTCCCAACAATGGACAAGACCCATAAGCCAGCAATAACCTGATTAAACATAATGATGGTTAACAAATTGCACCTACAACTTTAAGCCATGTAACATCAGAGGAGAAAGAATAAGATACACAGCTAGTAATGCAGAGCCATATATCTTCAGCAGTCATGCCACAACATAATAGCTCACACAGGATCGCTATCATGTTTTCCATATATACATAACAAGTGTCATAATTTGCACCCAGAGTCAATATGCCCATGAGATCACTAAGGGTCTCCTAACTCCTGGGAAAAACATCTAATATAGAAGTATTTTGGGTAGAAGGCACATGAAATTCAAAAAAGATTATACCTACGGTCCAGCAACACCCTTGCATTGAAACAACAACACATATACAAGTTATGATAATGCATTGTTGATGCACGATACAGATACATCTTATGATAATGCATTGTTGGAGCAATCAAATCAACTTACAGTGAGGAACTTCTTCAGATCCCTTCCTGATGCAATATCCCGCAGGACAGAAAAACCCTGATTGATCTCAATCCTAAGTGCGGCTGCAATCTGTAGAACTGGTTCCTCTGGAATACAAACTTCTGGGATGCGTGGTGGGGACCTAAAGAGGGGGAAAAAGGGCTTTAGAAACATAAAAATTTACAAAGTTGAAAAATCTAATATGCCGGGACTGAAAACTTACTTGTTGATGAAGGTGGAGGCATTAGACCACAAGAACAGTAATGCAAGAGCAAGGATCAGGCAGTGGCAAACCAAAGTGACAAGATTGTATTCAAGCAATTCAAACAGAACCCATATAGCAGTTGCACCACCAAGCACTCCTGCTGATATCTTCTTGTTCCTCCATAGGAAAACATCGGCAGCTATTTCACAATTACCAATTGCACACATCAGACACACAGAATGACACTCCAAGTTTCCCCTCAGGGGAAATGGGTAATTCATTCAAGAAAAGTAATCGATTATGACATTATAGCAGGACACTAGATCCCAATTCAAATACAAAGCTTGATTCATTACCTATTAAAAGAATTTAAAGAGCTAGAAGCTAATTAAATGAGTCATTATGAAGTATTTATACATTTGAGAAGTTCTTCTAGCCATAACTTCTTTAAGCCCACAAAGGAATCTACGTTAACCCTTCTAATATAATTATTTGAAGTGTTTAACATTTGAGAAGTTCTTCTAACCATAACTTCTTTAAGCCCGCAAAGGAAATCTAAATTAACCCTTCTAATATAATTATTCAGCTTCTTTTTACTTTGAAAAGAACGACAAGGCAGGTGGGATTTCACATCAAGCTATAAAGTTAAGCTTTTTTAGAACCTAAGACTTCATCAGAACCAATCACATCAACAATGTTAAACACCACTGGAATAGATTCCCTATCTTTTATCCTCTTAACATTCACTGCTAAATTATCAAAATCACACAAAGCCAGATCTATTAAAACACACAGAGCAAGATCTAGATCTTTTAAACAATAACTACCATAAAGGGAAATCACAATTTGATACCATTCAGGAAAAAAAATAAAGCCAATTTTAGCTCATGTTTAATTTCTAATAAATCGAACACCATAAAAGAATCAAATTTCTAATAAATCAAAAACTATAAAAGAATCAAATACAAAATTTATTACCCTCGTAATCAAACACACCACACAACAAACTTACACTTAAACACACTAAACAGCAAAAAACAAATTCATAAAAAATGGAAAAATAAATCACACAAAGAGCACCACAAAGATTGTTATCACAACAAAATCACACTGAACTGCGAAAAAATCAACCATACAACCACACTCACAAAACACCAAAATATCAAGTTTTCTTTTTTTATCAAAAACAAAAATTGTTATCACAACAAAATCACACTGAACTGCGAAAAAATCATCAAAAAGAAGAAAAATAATGAGTGAAAAGAAAAAAAAAAGCACAGTTATTTTCCTATACTAGTAACCAAGCGGGTTGTACACAAGCATCACAATAAAAAAAAATTATTAATATTATGAAACAAGGAAGCATACGTTTGCCGCCACCGAGAACCTTGTGTACAGGCTTTTCACGGCCAAAAAGGCGATAAATCTTAGATTTGAGGGAATCGGGAATAGATTTCGATTTCTCGTGATCGGAATCAGAAACCGATGACGAATCATGGCCGTGGGTCTTCTCCGATATCTTCTCCGTCACCGATTCAACCACCGAATCGTCCTTATCATGCTCTGCCATCTTTCAAACCCTAACCAAAACCCTAATACGCTACCGTTTCGGTGCAGAAAACGAAGCTTCTTGGCGCTTGGAGTATCTTTCGTAACGTAAGCTGCCGAGCAAGTGTTGTTTATGTAGTGGTTTTTCTTAGATTTAATATAAACCGTTGGATTGTCATGATTGATCGTGCCCGTTGATAGGTTTTGGAGGAGACGGATGGACAGGTGGAAAGAGATAAATGAATGGGTACGTTTTTTATAGAGCCGAGGACTAACGACCATTAGATTTGACGGTATGGAAACGTTAGGTTGGTCGTTAAGATTTGTACAAGTGTGGACAAGAGGGTGGTCGGTACTTGGAAGTTTTTAAAATGAGGGTGCGGCAAGGAAGTCATAGGTGTTGATAGAATATAGTGGAACCGCGAGATACACATTAATTTCTTAATATTTTCCTCCTCCTCCTCCTCAATTTCTTAATATATTCTAATACAAATACTATTAAATCTCATTTTCACTGCGATTAAATATCTTTATATCTTATAAAGATTATCTTATAAGATATAGAGATATTAAAACTTTAATTATATCATCCATTTCGGTGAGAGTTTGTTATGAAAAAATCATCTTTGTAAATCTTGAGAATTAAATAAAAACTTTTGGTATTGGTGAAAGAATTTCATCAAGAAAAAAATCATGAAGAGTACATATCTTTAAGTGAAAAAAAATATTGAAGAAATAATTTATTAAAGTGATGTAAAAAACTTGGTGTGGATTCATCAAGTGAAACTATACTCTAAAACCTTAACAAGTTAAGGAATACAATACTCAAGTACAATTTAATATTCGATATGTGAATGTAGGTGTTGGGTTGGTTGTTATTAATGTGCAACAAAATGGACGGCACACATGCAAGCAACCATTAATGGACGGCACTGTCCATTAATGCAGCCACCATTGTTGAAAATGAGCTGAAGCTGATGGCATCATTCTTGCCTATAAATAGGCATCATGAGAGTCGAGACAGAGCTACAGTAGTTGCAAGTGCAACAACGTGATGAAGTTAGTGCAGTGCAGAAAAAGAGAGAAAGAGGAGTAGTTGCCAAGGGCAACAGTGCGTGAGAGCAATAGGAGTAGAGTTTGAGTGAAGTGATCATCCTCCTCCATGTATTTGTATTGTATCATTTCTCTATCTCTAACAATATGGAACTCTTCTGTAAATGTAGGTGATTTGCCGAACCACGTTAAATATTATGTCTCGGTGTGCTAAGCCTTCAATGGGCAACTATCAGAAAATCATCGGCCCGAGCGAAATTCCCAACAGTAGGTTTGTCAAACCACGTTAAAAAATAAGTTTGCAATTTCTCTTTTCTTATATCTTTACTTTAAGTGCTTTGATTATGGTTAATGTGTTATTTAAAGTAATTTGTATTCATTATAGAATTTAGTAACATACATAATCCACCTCCTATTAGGTGTTTAGTTGTTTACCTTAAACAACACATTGTCCCTTCATTCTGGACAATGTCCTACAACGAGAAAGAGTTCACCAAGACAATTCTAACACCATTCTGAAAATACTGCGCGACAAGAGAATGCACGCGCCACAAGTACAACGATCGAGAAAGCAAACCAAACAAAATATTATAAAATGAGCATCTCATATTTACATTTAAAAAATTAATTTAACATAATTAAAAAACATATATATATATATATATATATATAGAGAGAGAGAGAGAGAGAGAGAGAGAGAGAGTGAATCTAATGATGACAAATAAAAAAAACTAAAAAAAACACGTCATTTTTAAAATAAGTGAAGAATCTAGTAGAATGCAAATAAAAAATAATAATAGAGCCAAATCTCTAATTGAATTAAATGTTGAAAGATAAAACTGAAAAAACAAGATCTTAAAAAAAGCAAACATGTGCAAATCTTTTGAAATTAAGTTAATCTTTCATATTTAGAACCTGTAAAATTCTAAACTTGAGTTAATCAAGAAACTCAATTCTCAATCAATTTAATATTAAATGGTGAAATAAAAAATATCAAATTAAAAAATTTACCAAA
This sequence comes from Populus nigra, assembly GCF_951802175.1. Taxonomy (NCBI): domain Eukaryota; kingdom Viridiplantae; phylum Streptophyta; class Magnoliopsida; order Malpighiales; family Salicaceae; genus Populus; species Populus nigra. The sequence goes on along the minus strand of NC_084852.1, from coordinate 42,212,286 downwards.
GTAAGAAAATAGCAATAAAACAAATGAGGATAGACTAATATGAAAAAAAATAAATGATGAAATCATAAAAAACAATTTTAAAAATCATTTCAAATAAAATAAATAGTAATTATAGAATGAGCATCAAAACTAACAAATAAAAAAAATAAAGGAGGAAATTGAAAACAAATTTAAATTTTATAAATTAATTAATATAAAAAATAGCAATTAAAAAAACATAAACTAGATCTAAAGAAAAAAAAATTTAAAGGTTGTTGTGGAAATTTAAAAGGTTAAACGCGGAAATCAATGGAAGATAAAAAAAAAAAAAAAAAGTCAATCAATGTTAAACCATAAAGAATTAAGTTCCATGCATCATATAAGGATGGATATCCCGCAATGACTATTCAAAAAACACCAAGGAAGATAATTTTTTGTTGTCATAAATTATCACATGTTGCTTGAATACAATAAAGTAGCTTACTTACTGACATGTGTAACGTTCATTCCAATCATTTTTTTATATTTAATTAAATTTTAAATTTCACCACTTCTTACATTGTAATAACAAAAAAAAGTCAGGATGAAAGTAAAAAAAAAAACTCTAGAGTCTAATTAAATAAATTTCGCTTTCTAGAGGCAATTCAATTATTTAATTGTACTTTTAAAAAATAAAAATAAAAAAATACCCTAGAAGCTAGTCGATTAAATTTTACTTTTACCAGCAATAATGTTATTTTAGTATATAAAAATACCGAGTTGTGTTGATTATTTTTATAATAACCAATGAATCCTATATATATATATATATATATATTCTTACACGGTAAGCTTTCTTGAGAAGGGCAGAAGTATGAGTTCACTATTTTAATCCACGATACACCAACTCCTCGGCTATAGTTCATTTCCCACGGTTCTTTTAACTGTAGAAAGTGTTTTCACAAACCAAAACCAAGTTTCCTTTTCATTAATATTTTTAATAGACTATTAGCATGAAAGACCCGTATCAATTTATTTATATATATATAAAAAATTATGAAGTTAATCCAAACATAGAGGAGGAGGAGGAGGAGGAGGAGGAGGAGGAGGAGGAGGAGGAGGAGGAGGAGGATGACGAAGAAGAAGAAGATTACGATAACGATAATATAATTAATTTTACCTTACATAAGTAAGTAGAGTTATCTACTTATAACTTGTCTGTCTATGTATAACTAAAACCTTTAATATGCTGTCCCTTTCGAGAATGCAAAATCTTGATTATTAAGCTAAGAAGAAGAAGAGGAGAAGGGAGAAAACAGGGTTAAGATACATGCAGTCCTCCGTTATACTTCACGGTTGAGAGGAGCCTATGAGACCGACACTTGAAATCAATAAATGTAGATTATAAAATCACCGATAGTTTGGAGGGTTTGAATATGTGATATTAGTTTGTTTTTTAAAAAAGTAATTTTAGTTTGAAAATGTTTTAAAATATATTAAAAAATTGAAAACACAAGATAAAAATAAAAAAATTATTTTAAAAAATATATTTTTAAAATACAAAAACAAATATAATATAATGATTGCACATGTGATATGAGCCGGTGGAAGTGATGCGTGTAAGCTACAGATGTCTTTTCTATCATTCTAATGGGAGGGAAATAAAATGGGTAATTAACTTTTAATTGAAAAATCCCCAAGAGGGTTGAGTTTTATTGAAAACGATTGTGATAATTGATGTTTGCCAATTCTAGATCAAGCGTCACGTTGATTTATGTGGCCATGCCATGCCATGCCATGCCATGCCATGCCTCGCAGAAGAACACGACGTACCAGATCAGGCACTTGCTAAGCGCCGAGGATGTGAACACCACAGACCCCATGCCCTTTCCAAACAAACACAAGAAGATAATTCCTAAAGAACAGTGTTGTTTGTGATCTGATCATCTAGATTGAAGGCGGGGAGACGGGACAACGGCACGAGGACGAAAAAGGAATCAAGATTGTGCTCGTGGATTAGCTATTTGATTTAATTGTGGCAATAATTCACACGACCCTACATCCAGCTTCCAAGGCAATAGAAGCATCCATCAAAAAGACATGCACGTTGGAGATCCAAAGCAGGGGGCAGAAGACAGCTCTTTCCGGGTGTTTGAAAATAGAAACCGTGTTTTTTAAAAATTTAATATTTAAAAAAAATATTTTTTTATATTTTTAAATTATTTTAATGGCCTAATATAAAAAATAATTTTAAAAAATAAAAAATATATTATTTTAATATATTAATGTCTGTGTGTGAACCAAGATTATCAGGAGGGATTCTTACACACAAACGGCTCGTTGGGTCCTTCACTCCTAATCCATATCTAACAACTAACAAGTCCATTACATTCTCTACAGCGAAAAAACTAAAAGCGCTACCTCTTCCCCGGCCCGGCCCAAGTTCAGGCTCCGCCATGTTTCATTTAGTTGACGAAAACACCATTAAATTAATTTGATTTTCGATTAAATTTTTCATTCTCTTTCCTTAGGCATTTCAGCAATCAAACAGAAAACTATTCATGAGGAAAAAAAAGATGGATTGTAAACTCAAGATAAACATTACAAAGAATCCAGAAGAAACAGTATGCTTTCATCACTGATTTGATAGACTGGATTCAAGAAGAAGAAGAAGAAAGAGAGAAATGGGGAGGCATCACCTTACCTTATTCTTGCCATGAAACAGAAAGTACTGCAGAAGAACCGAGGATATCTTCTTTGGAAATTTTTCATGTCCTTTGAGCTTCACTGCCGACTGGACTTCAATGTTTCGTTGACTCCAGAAATTTTATTGTGGATTTTGTTTTTTTGTTTGACAGTTTTAACCCTGGTCAATTATCTTAAGTTCAAGATACAAAGCCGTGACTTCTCAAAACGGATGGAGTATTTGCGGTATTTGGCTTGTTGGACAGTTGGCTCTAGTGGGAAAACAGAACATTTGGAACGAATATGCTATTGCGCGTTAGGTACCAATATATATATCTGGTGTCGAGACTTGAGTTACGACGACGTTTCTCTAGATTTTTGCGAACCTGTCATCCCTCATTACAGTTTACTATATATATATATATATATATATATAAAATTAATCAACTATTATTTTAAACGTCTGATTAACTAGTTTATATCGTAGCTAATTGGTTGAAGGCACAGGACCTGAGTAGATGTTGTGGGTTTGAATCACAGTGAAGGCAATTAAGAGAGTTTTTTTTTTTCAAGTAATTTTTCATGTTAAAATACATACCAATAATATTTTTTTATTTTTAAAAAATTATTTTTGACATTAGCATATCAAAACGATCTAAATTATATAAAACATATTAAATTTTAATTAAAAAAAATTAAATTTTTTTAAAACATAATTTACACCGCGTTTCTAAACATGTTCTTAATTTTTTTTAAAAGACTTCTTTGTTTTTATTATATAAAAAAAAAAGATGTGTGTGTGTCCAGGCATGTAAGCTTTCATCAATCCCACTCATAAAGCAATTTTTAGAAGTCCATGACTTTTTTTATTGGCTATTTAATTTTTTTGATAATTTTTTTTTATAAATGTTAATGGTTGAATTATGAATAGACTTTCCATATTATTTCTTATATTATCATCCATTTCCTCAATTTTTCTTACTTCAACCCGTTTTCTTTTAATTTTAATATCGCTTAACAACTTGAAGTAGTTAGGCTCCAACTTGACCTAAATGGATGCAATTGGCTAAAAAAAAGAAGTTTAAGAATTAAAATTAAAAAAAAATGGCATAGTAAGTCCACATTGGAAGAGTGTCAATAATGTTTTTGGCTATAATGATTTTGTCACAACTTCTAGAGTTTCTCTATTTTTCATTGAAATCCAACCACTCTTTTTAACCTTTCTCAGATGAGAGTTCTGAGATTAAAAAAAATAAAAATTTAGATTAAAATTATATTTTTGAAAATTTAAATGACCAAATAATTTATAACTTGAAAAGTATGAGGAGCACAATGAAGTTTCATGTTATTTTTTAAATTGCCATTCATTTCATTTATTTTTTTCTCACTTCAATCCCTTTTTTTGTCGTTACTTAACAAACTTGATGCAATGGCTTTAATTTAGCTCCAAAAGGATGCAATTAGCCAAAAATAAAACTTGAGGACTAAGATGTAATAAGAGAGAAAAATTGGTACAGTAAGAGCGTGTTTGGCATTGTGGTTGCGGGTGCTTTTTAAATAACTTTTCGTGCCAAAATGCATGTCAACGATGTTTTTTCATTTTTTAAAAATCATTTTTGACATCAGCACATCAAAACGATCCAAAACATACAAATCATATTAAATTTTAGAAAAAAAAAATTCAAATTTTTTGAGAACGCAACCGCAGCCGCGTTCCCAAACGGGTACATTGTAAGAGTGTGAATAATGTTTTCGGCTACAGTGACTTTGCCATAACATTTAGAGTTTCTTACTAGTTACATGACCCGCGCGATGCCGCAAGTTAATTTTTTTTGTATACAAAATATCAAAAAAAGTTAAGATCTAAAAGTGTTACGTCTTTCTGTAAAATTATGCCCAAAAGTCTTGGGTTTGACTGCAACACTTGATCTAATAGTAATATTTATAATATTAATAATAACATTAAACTTGCATGACTCAAGTTTAAGTGGATCTGACTCCAATACCGGACCCAATAACCTTGGATGTGGGTTTGGCTGCAAGATTGTGCCATAAAAGTGTAATAATCAAATAGATCAATTAAAAAGAAAAAAACCAACAGGAAGAAAAAAAACTAATGAAGAAAAAAAAAATTTTTTTGAATTAACTGGGTTAACCTTTCAAACCAGGTTAACCTGTCAAACCTTGGGTTCGCGTCGTAAAAGTTTGATAACTAAATAGAAAAAAATTGACGGGTTAACCCATAATTAATTGGGTTAACCCGTGAAAACAGGTTAACCCATTAAATCCAGGATTCGTGGCATGAAAATTTGATAACTAAATAGAAAAAAAAATTAACATTAACAAACTAAATTAAACAAAAAAAATTAACTAAAAAGGAAAAAAAACAAACAAAAAGCATCAACCTTTGCATTGTGAACTGCATTGTGCAGTCCACAGTCAAAGGTATAAAAAGGACAAAAAAGCAAAAAGAAAAAAAAAACTAAAAGCATCAGCCAATAACTAAATAGAAAAAAATTTATTATTTATGAATGAAATAAAATAAAAAAATATTAATTGAAAATAAAAAATAAAGAAAAAAACTATAAGAAGAAAAAAACTAATGAAGAAAGAGAAAAAAAATCTAAATTAACTCTAAATTAACTGGGTTAACCCGTCAAATATGGGATTCGTATCATAAAAATCTGATAATTAAATAAAAAAATTTAATATTAAAAAAGTAAATTAAAAAATAATTAAAAAACAAAGAAAAAAGCTATAAAACAAAGAAACTAAAAGCATGAGCTTTTTCACTGTGAATTGTACTGTGCAGTCCACAGTAAAAGGCTTAAAAAGAAAAAAAAAAGATATACGCCATAGGTGAATTGTTTTTGCTTGCATAAAAAATATCAAAAAAGTCTAAGATCTAAGAGTGTTAGGTTTTTCTACAAAAATATATTAAAAAACCTTGGGTCTAACTGCAACGCTTGACCCAATAGTAATATTTATAATATTAATAATAATATTAAACTTACATGACTCAAGTTTAAGTGAGTTTGACAGCAACACCAGACCTAATAGCCTTGGATGTGTGTCTGGCTGTAAGGTCGTGTCATAAAAGTGTGATAATTAAATAGATTAACTAAAAAGAAAAAAACAAAGAAAAAACCAACAGGAATAAAAAAACTAATGAAGAAAAGAAAAAAAAATCTGAATTAACTGGGTTAACCCATCAAACTTGGGTTTCGCGTCATGAAAGTTTGATAACTACATAGAAAAAAAATAGACGGGTTACCCAAAATTAATTGGGCTAACCCGTGAAACCAGGTTAACCCGTCAAACCCGAGATATGTGTCATGAAAATCTGATAACTAAATAGAAAGAAATTTAAAATTAACAAACTAAACTAAACGAAAAAAATTAATTAAAAAGAAAAAAAAATTCCGGGTTAACTCGTCAAATCAGGTTAACCCGTTAAACCTGAGATCCGTGTCATGAAAGTCTGATAACTAAATAAAAAAATTTAACATCAACAAACTAAATCAAATAAATAAATTATTAAAATAAAAAAAACAAAAAAAATTGATGGGTTAACCCATGAAACCAGGTTAACCCGTGAAACCTGGGATATGTGTCATGAAAGTTTAATAATTAAATAGAAAAAAAATATAACATTAACAAACTAAAATAAACAAAAAAAATTAATTAAAAAAAAGTAAAAAAAAATTATGGGTTAACTCATCATACCATGTTAACCTGTTAAATCCAGGATCTGTGCCATGAAAATCTGATAACTAAATAAAAAAAATTTAACATTAACAAACAAAAAATTATTTAAAAAAAAACAAAGAAAGATGCAAAAAAAACCCTAAAGGCATAAAAAATGAAAAAAAAAAGAGAGAGGAAAAAACAGCTAAAAAATAAAATAAAATAAACAATTAAAAAAAACAGCTCATCTTTTACTGTGGACTGCACTGTGCAGTCCACAATAAAAGACTGAGCCGTTTTAGTTATAGTTTAATAGTAATTATCAGAATACAAAAAGGTCTGGCTAAATTATTATAGCCATACTCATAAAATACTATTCACTACAATAGTATTTTGTGTTTTTTATTGTCAATTTCACATTTGAACAATCCAACCTTTATTTTTTTTATTTGGATTTTTTTTATTTTTTTTATTTAATATTAATTGTTTTGAAAATTATGCCTCATAATGTTTTTTTGAATTTTTTTTATTAGGTTATATATTAGTCTCGTGTATTTTTTTTATTTCAATCTTTAATATTAAATCTATTAAAAGTTGGGCTAACTATTCATTTTTCAGGTTCTTTTTTAATTAGGCTTTATAATTTTTTTGATTTGTTCTCTATGAGGTTATTTAAATCTCATGTCCAAACTCACAAGTGATCTTTTACTTTTTGAACCCATTTAAAAAAAAAACTAAAAAAAATAAAAAAATAGAAGTGGACTTGTTTGTTTTTAAGTCCCTTTTTAATTATTTTTTTTTCAATTTTGTCCTCCAACAACTCAATCTTCTTCTTCTTCTTCTTCTTCTTTATTATTTTAATTTTATCATTTAATATCAAGTTGTTTAAGAATTGAGTTTCATATTATTTTTTAATTTACTTAAAATGGAGTTATTATTGTCTCATGAATTTAGTTTTTTTTCCTTCAATTTTAGCTTTTAATATTGGATTAGTTGAAAATGAAACTTTATAATTTATTTATTTATTTATTTATAAAGTTATCATAATTTCGGGCCCGTTTGTTAACGAGGTTGCATCTGCGTTTTGTTTAAAACACAGATGCAACTCGTTTGGTAAACAAAAAAACACATTTTACTGTGTATGGGTCCCATGTTTTTTCGCGTCCGAGACGCAGGAAAAGAAGAAGCAGCAAATTGCTGCTTTTGTGGACACTGTTCATGCTAAATTTAATTAGCATAAACAGTATAGCAGTACCCTGTTTAGTGAACAGTGCAAGAGAATTGCACTGTTCACTTGAAAAATATCGAACAGTGCAATTCTCTTGCACTGTTCAAGAGTGAATTGCACTGTTCACGTGAACAGTGCAATTCACTTGCACTGTTCACGTGAACAGTGCAATTCACTTGCACTGTTCACACCTTTTTTTTTTTTTTTTTTTTTTTTTTTTTTTTTTTTTTTTTTTACATTTACATTTAAAAAAAATTATTTTTAGAGTAAATTAAAATTCGCACTATGTGAACAATATTTTTTTTTCCTGAAAAACTAGTATATAGTGAATTAAATTCACTCGCACTATAATATCAATTTTATACCTGGTAATATTTTATCTAATTTTATTACACACTCAAAATATTATGAAAACTGTAGTTCTTATCGGATAAATTTTGTACGTAATGGAATTATAAATAATTTAATGGAATAATAAAAAATATTTATATAAAGTATTATTTATTTCATGATGTAATAGGAGTAATTAATTCTACAATATTTAAATTTAAAACCATCAATATTAATATATATTTTTTAAAATTATTTTATAACCTTAATTTCAAAATCATTTTTAACCAAACACATTAAACTACTTTTTATTCAACCTCAATTTCAACCACAGTTTTAACCAAACATCTATTTTTTCAAACCAACCACAACTAAAAGTACTTTTTTTAAAACAACTTTTTTCAAACCACAACCACAACAGCTACCGCAATACCAAACACACTCTTCATAATGCAGGTTGCAAGTTTAACAAGTTAGCCTAAGTTGACTTGAGTTTTTTTAGTTTTTTTTAATTGATTTTTTTCTATTTCATCATTCAACAATGAGATTAATTGAAAATTGAGTTTTATAATATTTTATAATCTATCTTCTATGAAGTTATCTCAATCTCATAAACAATGTTACGAGTTTGATAGGTTAGCTATAGTTAAATCAGGTAGTTTTTTTATTTATTTTTTTAATTTAATTTGTTTTTTAATTTTACACTTTAATATTAGGTTGATTAAAAATTGATCTTCATAATTTATTTTGATTTATTTTTTAAAGATTTATGACAATTTCATAACATAACATAGATCGTAAATTTAACAAATTAACTTAATTAAAGTCATTTTAATATTTGAAAGAAAATAGTATCCAATATATTACCACATCAATGTTAAAAAAATCATTCAATGCATATCATATTTTAAATTTATATTTTTTTTCTATTTAAAAATAAGATAACAATGTTTAAATACTTTTTTGCATTAAAAAAATTATCCGATCAACACGGCCAATTATCTAGTTATAATTAGAAGAGAAAATGTACTGTGAGATGTGGATTGTGGTCTTAGCATTCTAGCTAAAAATGAAAAATACAGATTAGGTTCTTATTCAATATGCTGCCGTTTCGCTCCCCAGCTCATTTTACCCAAACTCAGAACCGAACCGTCGACATTTCTCCCACTGAACCACACCGCCGCCACTCTCCTCTGCAAAAGCCTTCTCTTTTCCAAAACCCACAAAACCTCCGTTAAAACCCCACTTCACTATCTCACTATGTATAGATTCCAACGTCTAACACTCACCACCAAAACCCTCCACCGCCACCACAACCACTGCTTCTTCTCTCAAGCTGCCGCTGCTATAATCGAAGAACCACCCTCAATCCAAACCACCGTACTCGATGGATTACCAGAACCTGGCCCATTAGAAACAATATTCGCAATCCCGCGCTCAGATTCAGGCAAAAATGTGTCAGCAAAAGAGCGAAAAGCGGGGAGAGTACCAAGTATCGTTTTTGAACAAGAAGATGGACATCATGGCGGTAATAAAAGGCTGATTTCAGTGAAAAAAAATCGAATTAGGAACTTGGTCAATGAGCTTGGTAGACCCTTCTTTTTGTCCAGGCTTTTTGAGCTTGATGTCAGGCCTCAGTTCGAGTCTGATGAGGTTATAGAAAAAGTTCGAGTCTTGCCGAAAGCGGTATGTTTAGTTCCCTTTTTTTATTTTGCGGGCTGTTGCTATTTTTGTTTTTAATTTAAGAAAATTTGAAATTCGGGTTTTTTAAGAGGAATTGCTACAATGCAGTGAAGAGCTTCGGTGAGAGTGTTGAAAATGTCTAGTCTTTGCATGGATTGGTATGTTTAATTGATTGCTTAATGTTGGGTGTTGGTATTAATTTTGTTTAGAATATAAAGAAATTGAATTTTCTTTTTGTGAATTAACAAAAGTGGAGAAATTTTGTGTTAGGTTGCATAGAAAGATAGTATTGGTGTTAATTGTGCTTAGAATATAAAGAAATTGAAAATTTCTTTTTTGTGAATTAATAAAGGTGGAGAAATTTTGCGTTAGGTTGCATAGAGATTCAGTGTAATGAACGAGATTCAGTGAACTGAGGTACTGAGAGGATTAAATGATGAAGAGCTGATTAGGAATTGTTGGTGTTAATTTTTTTTCTCTTGTTTGTTCTTGAGAGAGGTTAGACAGTTGTTTATCTGGAACTGATGCTTTGTTGAACTGTGTCAGGTACATCTGCATGCTGGAACAGATGAGCCGCTTAATGTGACCTTTATAAGGGCACCTTCTCATGCCTTGTTGAAGGTCGATATCCCACTTGTTTTCAGAGGAGAAGACATATCTCCTGGACTGAGGAAAGGTTAATCACTTGTTCATTTTGCAGTGTAATGGTTTATTTGTCAATTAGGTCATCCATTCTCTTGATGAAATTTCATAATAACCACACTGCACATCTTCTTTGGGTTTTATTTGTAAAAAATCTGGGTTTGCTTATTGTGCATATGAATGTCAACTGTCTTGGTTTCAGGAATGCATATTGTTGATATATCTTGTTATGTATATACTTAAAATTGTTTAACAGTTTTTTGCATGTCTTAATAGGTTTAACCATTTAAGAGCATCGAACTCCTTGATTGATCATGTTCCTTTTCTGACATGTATGTGAAATGTTTTTGTTTTTCTCCCCATAAAAGGCTCGCTATTATGCATGATGAGCAACAATCAGCTTAGGAATCCTGAGACTAGGGTTGTAGATTTCTGTAATGCTATCTAGCAGAAGTTAAAACAGAAAAAATATTATAGAATATCTTCTGTAGACCTATTGGCTTGTCATATTTAGGGGTGAACTAAATTTGAATCCAGTTCTTCTGTCAGAGTAACTTCCAACTATTCAGCATCAGATTGCTCGAGGATGAGTCCTGCCTCTCTTTGTGAATTTGGCACCTGCATGTGCCAGTTACATGCAAGACAAGTAACTTAAGCTTGATGCATGTACACCTGCTTCTCAGTAAATTTGGCACTTGCAGCATGTGCCTAAACTTGTTATTCATACCTATCAAGCACATGGATGAGATAACCAATGTTCAAGTTGATAAAATTTGCAACCATACTCTTAATTGATGCAAAGTTAATAAGATATTCTAGGATCGAAGTGCTTCTGTTACAGATTTCCATGTAGTTGTTGTACTCTTCTGTATTGGCATCTTCTATTACTTCATGGCTGCTGTTTCCGAGCTATACATCTAGCAGTCTAAAATGGTTGGGCACAGCATTTTGCATCATTATCCATCTCATTGATTGGCTGGCAGCCACAGTAGTTATATGAATGCAGTGCTTTCCCAAGTTTCAGTTGAAAGAGGAAAAAAAGATGTCTCTTGACCATAAACCATGATGAAATTGTCATCTCTAGTAGGGATGTTTATAAAGTCTTAGTCTCCGGTGAGAATACCCCCTCCACTGCTGCATAATTTATAATTAGAAGCATTCCCTCATTTTTCACTTTGAATTTGTTTTGTGCACAGAAACATTGATTTTCATTTGTCTTCCAAATTAATTATATGGTCACTTGACAAATTTGGCAGGTGCTTATTTAAATACTATTAAGAGGACTGTGAAGTTCGTTTGCCCTGCCGATTTAATTCCTCCATTTATTGATGTGGATCTCAGTGAATTGGACGTGGGCCAAAAGTTGCTCATGGGAGACCTCAAGGTACATCCAGCTTTGAAGCTTGTTCAGTCAAAAGAACTACCTGTTGTTAAGATTTCTGGAGGCAGGGCTTCTGACAAGAAATCAAAATAATCACCGTGAGACTGAGAGCAACCACCTGTTGTTTGCAAGTTTATCAAGGTGCAAAATGGAGCATTGACGAGCAGGATTCTCGCAGCATGTTAGAATTTTAATCTGGTAGTTGCCACAATTTTTTCCCTTTCATTTCTTTTTGGGATTTTCCTCTCATTTTTGGATGACAGAGTAGGGGCTTTTGGCCGGGGTTAGTGGATGACATTTCTTGACTTGCTTGTCAATGATGCAAGATGTGGTACCTTATTACAGGGATTCTCAATATGTTTCTATTTCTTCTTCTTCTTCTTCTTCTTTTTTTATATAATAATATGTTTCTTTCCCGCTTTGTTGTTTTAAAGAATACTAAAGAGTTCTCATCTTCAATGACCTTCCTTTTCAAGTTCCTAGGAAGAAGGAAATTAAGGAAAAAAAAAGACAGAAACTTGGTTTGAATTGTTGGCATGAAGTTGGTTTGGTGCATGTCTGTGGTCTGTCTATTGTGGCCCTCGTAATCCTGCATGCTTGCGAGGTGAAGCAGGAAAGCATCTTGTTCGGCAAACATCTCCTGTAAAGTTTGAATTTCCTATTTCCTTGTATGCCAGTTGTAGACATTACTTGAATTAGAATCTAATCTTCTATGGATGATTTCTAAACCAACTTGGCAACATTTTTTGTTTTACCTTGCATATCAATCTGTCTTTCCTCAAGACACCCTCCTCGGCAGTTCTGCTGTTTACATTCTCTCTCTTTCGTTTACTTTGAAGATATTTGCTATTTCTGGCTCCCCGGCTAATTTAGTATTAAGGTTACCATCTTTTAAATGAAGATGCTAGGCAAAACGCTTGTTGATGAAACAGAAGGTGAAAGGGTGAAGCTAGCCTGTGCCAGTTGGCCTTCACACGTTGGACCACTGCTCGCTAAGGGTCTTGACAGGCAATCCTTAAATTATTGCAGCCCAAATTGTTAAAAATTGTATTCGTGTTACATGGGCAACATTCATGTTCACTCGTGCTCAATGTGCCAAGCTTACTTTAGCACAATCTTCTGATCGTTTGAACCTGACCTCAGCCGAAGCAGCAATAGCCAATAACAATCATTTTCTGTTACGCAAGACTCTTCTACTGCAATTGATGTGCTTGGGTCACATAGCTTAATGCTGTGCTTGATAACCATTTCGATAGGCCATCAAAATACAGTCAATAACACATAATCAAGCACGAAGATTTGTAAAAGAGAAGATTGCAATAGTAAATAACTATGGGTTAAAAAATGGAAACAACTCAGAAAAACATACAAGAGGCGGAAACTCTATTTTAAATATTCCAAACCTCAAAATCTGAAACCCGGGGAAACTCTCCCTCATCAAAAGAACTGGGTTACAGCAATTTTAGTTCTACTAACTCAATTAAGCGACCTACTCAACATGATTAACAGAACATAATACCATACAAACGAAAAAAAAACCTAAAATTCATATCTTTATAAAGAACACATAGAAATCTTACCCTGTCAAAGAAGTATTGAAAATAGCTTCAACAACTTGAGTTCCTTTAGCACCAATTAAACGACCTTTCTTGCAGCTCCCCGCAGTTAATAAGGAAGAGATGAAGGTTAGGCTTGAAAAAGATTGAGCAGAAACTTGAAAACCAAGCATATTCTTGCAATCAAACGATTACACTTTACAACATGGTTGTCTGAATCATGGGATTTTACAGAATATGTTATCGTGAAACTTGCTAGCTGATTAATGAACTGTGACAATGTAATTCAGTTAAAATATATGTACTGATGTTCTCTTTTCAGTAATGGTACTTCATACTGACAACCTAATTCTATATACAAATCTAGTGGCATGCAAAATTCTTTATGTTGAGTACAAGGCCAAGAACACATCTGCCAATAGGATACTTCTTATTTACAATATATTTCTATTTTCTTTAATTTCTCACTAACCACGCCGAGTGTACAACATAAAAATAAATAAAGTAAAAAACTTTATACCATTTAAGAGATGAATTTACATCAATTCCTCCTCTTCATTAAATCCATGTAAAACAAAGGGCTGTGTGAATGCGCAACAATCACAATACCACTACAAATCAATCAATCAACTTTGAGGTTTTGAAGTGGACTGACTAGGAATGGGATTTGGAGGCTAAGATGGAAGAGGAGAGTTAACGTGAAAACAAGAAGGAGAAGCTATAATGTCTTTGATAGTAAGAGCTGGTCATGGGGTGTTTGGAGGAACAATCTTTTGTAATCTAGGGTTTTCTTAATTGTTATCATTTGGTTACTCTCTTATCTCACTCACTCTATTTCTCAATTTGCAGAAAGAGTAATCAAAGAAAGTGCAATAACTAGGGGATTTTGTTGAGTACACGAAGATGGTGCAAGAGACGGTGTGAAGACGGTGCAAGATCTGGAAGGAGCTTTATTGTTTATATAAACAAGGAAGCTCCATCTGAAAACCCATTTCTTTTAGGTATTTCATGTAATATAACCAATATGGAGGAGTATTATGGCATCTTGGTATTCATACGAGTCATGTTAATAATCCAAAAATACAAGAGAGATTATGCCTTATGAAGACCAAAATTCAAGGATTGGTTGAACATTTTATAATTGCGCCCACACACGTACTAATTGTTACATGATCGAATTTTTCTTTTCAAAATTTTCCAGCTTCTAAGTAGCAGCCCAATCCTTTGTTAAACTCAACATTTTCTTTTTTTGATTCACATGTGTTTATCTAGTAACTAAGTTTTTCTCTTCACTAAGAAATTTCCCAATAATACTCTTCTTGTTACAAGATGCATGGAACACACAAGTAAAAAGAATATAACATGTAAAAACCCACAAGTTATTACATGAACTAATCTTAACCTTTTATTAACGTAAAATGATATACACAAGTTTATATGTATACGTGTACTATACATAATGATTCTACTTACCCATAAAACTTGCATCGACTACAATGCATTACATGCTACACAATAATATTTACAACCTACATATTACAAAACATAATGGAAGCTACAATAGAAAATTATCCCTAAGTTCTAACACATGTTCCTCGACCATTTCTCCTAAATTGTCCTAAATTGTTGCAACTCCCTTGACTTGCATCCTACAGACCAACTGCCAAACTGCACCTTTGTTGCCAGTCATGCTGTGTCTCAGCATGTCTTGGATTGTCCATCGTCCGTTGTATAAGTCGAAGTTCGTGCTAAACATCAATCCATGTCTACCAAATCGTTAGACGTACACTAATGTTGAATCTACCATTGCTCATGCACGTTGCCACTGTCTATGCATGCTTCCATTCGTGCCAGTAGTATTTTTCATCAATTCTTTGACTATTCATCATCTAAACTTATCATCAGCCCCTGCTGTCGATTTTATTAACGTTGTCGATCTCATCAGTGCTACCAATTTCAACACACACACACACACACTTTCTCTTCAATGTTTGTTGTGAGTGCATTATTTGTTCTCAAGACATTAGTGTGTTTTTGTTTTTATATAAGGTACAATATTTTTCTTATCATATGATAAGATACTAATGATGTTGTGACACGTAGAAAAATTAATTTTCTCGGACTGATAAGTGGTTCCTGTAAAATCAGTTCTTTATTGGAACATATAGTAAAGAAAGTGCAAGGAAGCACATCTAAGTGTAGCAAGATTATGGACTTCGTATGCTAGAATAAAAAAAGTCCTCTCCTTGATTAGATGACATGATGTATTTATACACAAAAACTTATAATTTCTTCATTGAAAAAAGAATCATGTCATTGACCAATCAAGATGTCTTATTGGTTAGTATGATATTGTGTCATGAGTTTTGTGTCTAGTACGTGATTGAAGAAGAATATAAAACACCTCAATATAACGTAGTATATTTATTTTCACTCGTATTCATATGAGTTGGTAGGCATAGCATAAATGTAGTTATTAGTGATAAAAAAACAATATCTATCCTATAAAAAGTTTAGGTGCAAGATATAAAAACTATATTTGTTGCACATTAAAATTGTTAAGCAACCAGTAGATATGGTTGCCTAAGCAAGCTTGGGCAACTGCGTCTCGTTACTTGGATCGAGGTTCAAAGAACTCAAATATTTTGTTCTTAGTATATAATATGCATTCATTACAAACAGTTGGGATTACAAAGGATATGAAGATTATGCCCAGGGTTTTTTTTAATTTTTTTCTTAAACCAGAGATATTGAAATGGGTATTGAAAAACGTTACAGCTTATGTATAGAATGTTGCAAATTTGATGAAAAATATTTTTATAGATGTTACTCATCTTTCCAGGCGGGGTCCTTCAAGGGATCTACATCTTGCGGCATCTATACCATGCATGTTACATCCAATACGTTGAAAATGTCTTTGGCTGAAGCAAATACATTTGCCTCCAACGTATGTTTGCTACAGGTGTGAAAATGGTCGACGGAAATGGTGGTTTTTGCCTCAAAGCTGTGGGCTATGGGCTTGCACCAATTCTATCTACTTACTGCTTTAGCCCACAAACAGCTGGACTTCACTTTCTAAACTTCAGTCGGCTGCCGAAGATGACAAGGGAGGATTTTTGTGCTTCCCCATGGAATCTTCCAAGAAAATTATCACTAGGAAGTGCTTTTATGTCTGAGATGATCCTAACTGCAAGCATGATTCAACAAGCCAGTGTTTCGAGCTTCTTTTAACAAATGTGCGATGGCGAATCTACGTAGAGTTGAGTGGGGTGACGTTACCCCCTCTCAAGTACTCTATTGGAAAATGGAAAATAAATAGTAGTAAATGAAGAAAACCTAAATAAAGAAAACCAAAGATAATACAACTGTTGACCGGATATTTCACTCAGAATTTCTAGTAAATTACAAAGAAAATTTCCTGATGCTTTCTCATGTACATGAATTGAAAAATTATAGTTGATTGATTGACTTGCTAAGTATTGCTAAAAATTTTCTAAAGCAATTTATGGAGGAAATTTTCTTGTGTTCTCTCTTGTACATTATTAGAAAAACTGTCATTGATTGACTTGCAAAAGTATTTGCAAGAAAACTAAAGAATTAGAGCTTTAAATTTTTTTAAATTATTAAAAACATCTAAATATTATTTTTTAAAAAAATCAAGAATTGAATAAAGCATCAACTATTTATATAATTGCTAAATAAATCTAATAAAATAAATCCGACATAACTAATAAATAATCCAAAAATAACTTGAAAATAAATTTATCTCCTCAATATGATTTGAGTATGTTTTCTATCTTGATTAACTGACTTATTAAGTATTTGTTAAGCATAAACGAACTTTACTCTAAAAGTTTGTTTAATATTTTTGTTACTTTTACTGTTTTACTCAAAGTTTCATTTTCATATTTTTTACAATGTATATATTATTTGATTAGTCTGATCATAGGATATGTTAAACATTGACTCGAAATTACCACTCAAAACTGGCTTAAATGCTAGCCACCAATTCTTTTTTGCTCGATCCATGGAGAGAGAATCATGATAAAAAATATGATTTCTTATTCAAGATTGTGGACAGTATGCTCAAGATTATGGGAAGGTGTTTTTTGTTTACTAAGAGGATCAATTGGTAAATTAGAGCTCCTCTAGCCATGAGGAGATGGAAAAGAAAAAAAAAACAAATGCCAAATTAGAGCTCCTCTAGCCACACAGGCCGCTCAGACATAAAGGGATACTGCGACGTATCGAACATCACCACAAAAACCAGCTCACACGTCGCTTAAAAGGCGTGGGACACGCTGACTGGAAGGATGATCCAACAAGCCAATGGTTCAAGCTTGTGTTGAGAAATGTGTGAAGTGGTGTTTGTTCTTTAGGTGGGATCCTTAAGTCAAGTGTCAATGACTTTTCAATGCTGCATGCTTTTAGTTTTGGTCCTCGTTTCTGTAAATAGACTGCTATTTTGGGAATCCAATCTGTTATGCAAATTTGAGACTCGATTATTAAGGAGAAAATTGCATTATCATTCACCAAATTACTACTTGTAAAACGAACTTAATTCCACCTAACTAAGCTTCGAATTTCAAACTAGTCGGTTACCTAATTCCTATCCAAAATCCTCACAAAATCTAATTACAAGAGGATTTCTCTTGTTTTTCCATCTTATTTACTCGTACGATGGAAAGAGTGGATAAAATTATCCCAATAAGAAACTGATGTGTTTTGCAGGCTGGCATATACCTTTGCAGCTACATGTAATCAAGGAACCGTGTGCCTTTAATGCTTTCTGATTGGTTGGTGGATGCCTATATATCTTTTATAGGCTGAGGACGAGCTCAAAACTGTCATATATCCAGATTAGAATCCCATCTGGTTTTAAATCAACAAATGTTCTTATCTCTTGGCTAGTATATAAATGTGCTAGGTGATTAGACAAATAATACTGGTTCTCTTAGGTAGTTGAGCTTTGGAGGGTTTTAGCGATGAAGATGCTAGGCAAGAATTTTCAAGCCATTCTCCTGTTTAGCTTTATTGTTTATGCAGTCCCATCTTATTCTCTTCCGTTGAAAACCCAAGGTAGATGGCTTGTTGATGAAAGAACAGGAGAAAGAGTGAAGCTACACTGTGCTAATTGGCCAGCCCATGTTTTTCCAATGTTGGCAGAAGGTCTTGATAAGCAACCCTTGCCATTCATTGCATCTGAAATTGTAAAGAACAATTACAATTGCATTCGTTTCACATTTTCTACACACATGTTCACTAGATATGCAAATCTTACAATTGAGGAATCCTTTGATCGTCTAAACCTGAAGAAAGCTAAGGCTGGGGTGATCAAGCACAACCCTTTTGTGCTAAAAATGACTGTCCCTCAGGCCTATGAAGCTGTTGTTGATGCTCTTGGGGCTTTTGGTATAATGATTGATGCTGATAACCATATAAGCGAGCCAATTTGGTGCTGCAGCAATGATGATGAAAATGGCTTCCCAAATGATCCCCACTTTGATCCTGAGGAGTGGATAGAAGGCCTCAAATTGGTAGCCCAGCGCTTTAAGGGAAAAAGTCAGGTATTCTAATTGAACTTCCCAAATTCCTTCTTAAATCACGCTCAGATCTTTTGAAGGCGATGAGGACACGGTTCTCTGTATCTTTTATATAAATAAAAGATCTTTTTGGTTTGATAATGCCATCAAGATTTAGATCAGTGTAGATAATTAACCAATGAATCATGTTATTGTAGCTCATCAGCATTGGATTGCGCAACGAACCCCGCGGCAAGAATCAAAATGCAACTCTCTGGTTTGATCATTACATCATGGAAGCAGCAGCACAGGTTCACCAGGCCAATCCAGATGTGCTCGTGATTGCTTCAGGCTTAAATTTTGCCACGGACTTGACATACTTCAAGAATCATTCCTTAAAATCTAATTTTGATAATAAGTTGATTTTCGAGGGACACTCGTACTCATGGGGTGGTAAGGGCAATCCCTGGGTGGATGGATCAGTAAATAAGGCTTGCGCAGATAAGATTGGATCACTAAACAACAATCTCGGCTTTGTTACTAATGGTGAGAATGCAGTTCCTTTATTTTTTAGTGAATTTGGTATCGATAGGAAACAATTGCCTGCTGATGATGATAGATTCTTGAGTTGTTTTTCTACTTGGGCTGCTGAGAAAGACTTGGATTGGGGCTTGTGGGCTTTGCAAGGAAGTTATTATCTTAGACAAAACGTCACTAACATGGAGGAATATTTTGGAGTCCTGGAAATCGATTGGGATCGTGTAAAAAACCCAAAAGTTGAAAGGAGGTTGGGGCTTCTTAAGCAAACACTTCTAGGTATGTCTACTTTTGATTGATTACACGTTCATTCCTCTGCTATATACTTCTTTTCTCTGTCATTTGCTACTCTTTTGAAAAGAAATCCTGGCATGCAGATCCAAAATCAACGGTTCCTCTGAACTACATTATGTACCATCCACAAAGTGGTGCTTGTGTAGGTGAAGGGATGGATGCTCAGATTCGTGCAGGCAATTGCAAGGGCTTGGCTAGGTGGACCCACAATGGACATGAAGGTCCCCTTGAGTTGAAGGGAACTGGGCTGTGCCTCAAAGCCATTGGCGATGGACTGCCACCAATCCTAACCCCCGACTGCTCACAAACCACTTGGAAACCAATCTCCGCCAGCAAACTTCACTTAGCTTCCAAAGATCACAAGGGAGAATATCTGTGCTTACACTTGGAGCCTCCATTTGCTGGAAATATCGTAACCAAGAAGTGCATCTGCGTTGGAGATGATCCTACGTGCAAGGATAATCCAACAAGCCAATGGTTCAAGCTTGTTGAAACAAATATTGAGAATTAGATTTGGTTTTCTATTTCTTTATTTATCTTCCCTTTCCATATGTTTTCTTTTAGGTTATTGACGTTTTCCTAATGGATTACCAATTGCCATTATTGATTTTTAATATCTGTGATTTAATCTGCAGTTGTTTTGATGAATTTTTAATTTTCTAAAATTAGTTTTTTTGCCCTTTTTCAATCAAACCGCTAAAACTAGCTAGATATTTGGAAAATAATTCTTGAATCAGTAGTTACAATATTCACTGCAGTTATAAGAATCTGGCTTCTGACTTGTTCCAAGAACTGTCAATCCAATTTATTTATTTTATGATTATTATTTTAAAATAGAAGTGGCCAGCCTCGTCATGGATGAAAAATCAACTAGTAATAAGAATAGAATTAAAATTTATGAGAAAAAGCAACTAGTAAAAAATAGGAACGACTTTATAGAAGCACAATTCAAATAAATTCAAAATTCTTAATAAAAAAAAATACTAATCAATCAAATTAAAAAAAATTTGAAGAAAAAACAATAAAAAAAAAATATGCAAGCCAACCCAAATTAAATTGCTAACCTTGTTAACGTGGACATAGGATTGGGATAACCCCACAAGAAAAAAAAATAAATTTGAATAAAAATAAATTTTATAAAATGACCTAAAAAATACAAAAATCATTATGGATAAGACATTTGTACGCTCTCAACACCATTGTGGATGGAGTATCTTGACAGCTGAACTTCTTCGCACACATCTTTTGAAGGATGTGGGCGGCGTCAACTCACATATTCAACGCTAGAGTTACAAAAGAACTGAGATAAAAAGACCAAATTGCCCTAGCATGGAATTTTTTTTTAAATCCAATGGCATTTAAGTAATTTTTTGTACATAAAAACTACCTTTTCTTTTTATTAATATTTTATCTTTACTAAAACATCACATTACTCCTATTCAATGTGACCATGACAAAAGTACAAAGAGTAAAAGATAGAAAAACCCAACAAGGATGTTTTAATTTTTTTGATTTTAAGTGCTGTTAAGTAATGTATCTGTGCTTAGAAAATAAAAATGCCATTAAAACCCTTAGATCCTAGTTCTTTTTTTTTTTTTTCTCAAAAGGTTATCTTAGTCGTTATGCTGTTAAAAAACAATTTTGAAAGACCGTTATGAGATGATGACAAGTGTGTCCTTGTAAATAAACTATTTTACCCCTCAATTATAGTTAAAACGATTGTTTTTTCAAGAGTAAAGTGAGGTTTTATGGTGAAAACCAACACATTTTAGAGTTTTTCATAATCATTCATGGAACTAGACAAAAAACAAATTTATAATAGATGTGGTGAGGGTTAAAACAAGGACTTTAACTTTGTGTGTGTTTATTTTTGTAATCCAATCTATTTTTTAATAATTTTTTTCAAAAAATTTTTCAAAAAATTTTTCATCTAAAAAGTACTAAATTAATGTTTTTATAAGTGTTTTTTTATGATTTTAATATGTTTGTATAAAAAATTAAAAAAATCAAAAAACTATTATTTTAATTGAAAAATATTTTCAAACAATATTATACACTATATTCCAAAAGTGATATTTTTTACGAGTCTCAATACGTGCTAAAGAAATTTTAAAAATAAAATAAAATATCAATTAAGAGTCTATTTAATATTGTTATAATAATTATTTTTTAAAATATTATATATTAAAATAATATTTTTTTATTTTTTAAAATTTATTTTTGATATCAAAATATCAAAATAATCTAAAAACATAAAAAAATAAAAAAATAATTTAAAATAAAAAAATCTTTAAAAATACTTTTTAATGGCAAAAGCAATCAAGCTATGGAAAACGCGCAAACATCCGCACAAAATGCGGTTTGAAACATACATTGCCTAGTCCATAGAGAGGCCTGGAAAGTAAAGCACCTAGGGAAAAGTACAAGAAAGCAATCATGGAGCTGAAATTGCATTGGTTCTCAAAACTGGAAGAGGAAAGTAGTGAGGTGTCAAAGAAAGACCAAAAGTGAGAAAAAGAAGACAATAATGGCACAAAAAATGCCGAGGTTGTGATTACCATCATGCTTTTCATGGGAGTTTTATAAGGTAAAGGCACAACATTTGTCCTGAAAATAAGCACGACAAATGAATTCTTTTAATTACAAATGGAATCTGATGTGTAATCATTTTTTCTTGTTTGGGAAATTTGTCTCTTGATCCGGACAAATCAATTGTTTTTTTCTATATAAATCATTAAAAACATTTTTTATCTTGTACTTCGAGCGTGTAAATAATTTGATCAACTTTTTTATAAATTATATTTTACATCTAACTGTTTATATACTTTATTTTAATTTATATTATTAATCATCATCCAAATAAAATGTAAAAAATATTATATATTTAGCATTTGACTTATGTTATGATTATTATTTTTTTAATCCAAATGGCATTTATAACTGAAATCATTATATTAAATGGAATTAAAATCCATGATCCTATCCTCCTCTCTTGAACAGTGCCATCCACCTCAACACCCATCATTTAAGAATGCCTCGTCTCCACCACTGGCTCATGTTAGCAGCTGCCCTCCTTCTTTGCTAAACAACACCACCGCCCCTCCTCGACAACCATCACCTCAAACCCTAACCCCCATCCTTAACAATAATTTTCTATATCCTCTCCGCAGGGAGGAATAAACCAAGCAACTACAAGACTTAACTATCCATAATCAAGCCACTATAGATACTTAATTAGTCACCACCAACAATTAGTCACTTACAAGTCTGCAACCATTTAGATTGCTAAACAAGCCAAGTGGTTGTCGTTGCGCATTGACCACTATTAGTGGTGGTTTTACTAGTCTTGGGTGGAAAAGGATAGTGATACTAGTTGTTTTGAGTTCGTTAATGATAGAAATTAGATGATGGTAGTAGTTTGGCGGTGGTAGGTGGTGGTTGCGGTTTATGGATGGAGAGAGGAGAGGAGAGGAGAGAGAGTGTGAAAAGAAAATTATGGACTTTTGGTTGTTTTAATCTTTTTAGAACATTGATGAGTTATTGACATATAAGAATACTTTATAATTTATGAATAATTATAAAAAATCTTTTAATGTTTATTTGTGATTTTATTTTTTTACTATAATTAAAGAAATTACACTTGTATCCTGAATGAATTTTATATGTAGCCAACACTTAATATTTTAAGAAAATTAATAATTTTTTGATTATTTTATATTTATTTTAATTACTAAAAACTCATTGCAGCCTCAAAATAAAAAAAAAATATCATTTATAATTGATAATTGACAATAATATCATTCCTAATTCCCAAAAACAAAATCCCTTTCAATCATTTCATCGAACAATTTCTGTAAAGTGATTCTTTTTGAAGTCTTTGGAACTCTCTGTCCTTAACGAACGAGAGGAACCCATAAGAAAACAAAAGGAACTCAGTAAGAATCAACTAATCTTCTCCTCATAAGAGATATTGGCATTGTTTAGAGATTTTTTTTTATAAAAAAATAATTATTAATTATTTCAAATTATTAAATTTTTTATAAAAAAAAATAATTTCATTTTTATTCAGAAAATCAAGCTACTAATAAAAGGACATGCTTCATTCAAATAAAAAAATAAAATTGCATGAACACTAAAAGAGTAATTTATCTAGCAAAACACATTTTTGCTTCTGCAATTTAACCACCTTGCTTCTAGATGGGCGTCCACTTTGTGCTTCCATGATTGCTTATTTGCATTTTTACTTTTTCCCAAACAAATGTTTTTCACCCCTTGCGTGCTTACATGAACTACCAAAAATAACTTGCCATGCTGTTCTCATACAGCAATAAAAAAAAAGGTGCGGTATGTTTTTCTTTGCCCCCCTCTATTTTCCGGACAGCATCATTACCTTCATTTCGATTCGTAAGACAATCGACCAAGTTTAATTAAGTCTCTCCTTTTTCTTCCTTCATCATTTTTCCTTCATTCTAGATACCTTATTAGTTACCTCGTACTGTTGTGGAGGTAAATAACTAATATAAATTATAAGAAAATCTTATATTTTTTAAATATAAATAAAAAATTTTGAGTTTCATAATATATATATATAATAAAGGTTTTTTAAGATAAATTTCTCATTCACCTGTATTTTTATTTTAATCATGTTAATATTTTATTTTAAAGTATTTTTTTAAAATAATTTCTAGTAAAATTTTAGTTTTAAAATTAAGTGGATTCTACTTTTAATTTAATCTCAAATGTGTTTATTTACCATGTTTTTAAAATAAATTTCTACCATCATTTTCTTAAGTTAGTCTTCATTCCACCTCGGTGATGAGATAAAATGTTCTTTTACTAAGGATTCATGGGTCATTATGAGATTAATTAAAAATAATTTGATATTTTTACCTTTCTTTCAAATGCATAGTTTAATAACTATATTACCTTGAAAAGGAAAATATTTTAAAATGTTGGGAAATTCAAGTTTTTTACATTTTAAAGACAATATATAAAGACTCCACTACCCTTACAAACAAAAATTGTTAAATTTGCATCAATGTGTGTTTTCATCTATTCATACTCGGGTTTTTTTTTTTTTTTTTTGCAATCTCATCCTTTATCATTTAGTTTTATTTAATTTTTATATTGAATTTGGTACTTATTTTTTTATAGATGTTTATTTATTTTTAATTCTTTTTCTAATTGATTTTTTTTCAATTTCATCCCTTGGCATTTGATTTCAAATTATTTTTATATCAAATTTAGTTTCTATTCTTTTAATTACTATTTCTTTTGTTTTTGATTATTTTTTTATTGCATTGTTTTTCAACTTCATCTCTTTAACATTTTCAAATTTTAAAATTTTTGTTTCGTTATTTTTTAAGGCTTGTCTTTTATAGGGTTAGTCTTAGGCTCAAGACTAGAGTTATGGGTTTTGAAAGTTAACACGAGTTAACTTTGGTTTTTTTTAAGTTTTTTTTAAAATTAATTTTATTTTTAATTTTATCATTTAATGTCAGATTCATTAAAAATTAGTATTCATGTTTTTTTAAATCTTATTTCTATAAAATTATCTCAATCATGTGTCTATGGTTACAATGTGGCAGGTTAAATCGGGCTAGCTTGAGTTCTTTTTTAATTTTTCCCTTTAATATTGAGTTGTTTCATAATTAAACTTTATAGTTTTATTTAGTTTGCTTGTGATAAAATTTCACGAGTATTACAACTAGGTTGCAAATTTAACATGTTAAATTAAATGGACTCGAGTTAGGTTTCTCTAACTTTTTTTTAAGTTGTTATTTATTAGGTTCATTTATTGTCATTTTATTTTTATTTAAATTATTTAAGTTTATTAAATTGGTTATCATGCTTTTTAGAAATGTTTATATCACCTTAATATTTTTTTTATATTAAAAAATCTATTCGGCTGTCATGTAGCGGGACCCTATCTATTGGAGGAAGTTGACACCTGGATTTTGTTGCTGGACCCACAAAGGCCTCGAA